>NC_089845.1:93569505-93869505 GCF_035609145.1 Eleutherodactylus coqui | reverse complement strand
CTCGGCAGAGTATGTTCACTCAACTCTATTATAGACCAATATTAAATGATTAAGAGGATATTGTAAAGACTGAAAGTTTTTTCAAGTTTTCATGCATCTCCTAGATTGATAAAAACTAATACATTAGAGGGGGTCTGATTGCTGGGACCCCCACTGCTCCCGAGAACAAGGATCTCCAAGGGAATGTTGCTACGTTTGCGCCACTGCCCCATTCATTTCAGTGACAGTGCTGGAGATTGCTGGACCCCATTCTCGGGATCAGTGGGTGTTCCAATGGTTGGACTACGCCAATTTATCAATTTTCACCTATGCCTTTAAAATCTAGTGGTCAAATCAGTTTTTTTTTTCTAATTTAGGCTCTTTTCACAAAACTGTAATATGTGGCTTTATTTGCATGCTCTGTTCAGATCCTACAGAAAGTCTGAACTAAACGCTAACACAAGTGTGAAAGTAGCCTAAACTTGTTTTTCATAGTCCCATTTTAAGGTATGATTCAATTCAGCAAATAACAAAATGTAAACATCCTTTAGGGGGTTGTCCAAGGTATTTATAGCTATTTTGCCCAGTTTGATAATGGATCCCCCATGCATTAAAATAACAAATCAGCAGTTACTCACCTCTAGTCACTTCTCCCTACTCCCCCGTTCAACCTCCGCTGCTGACTCCTATCTTCAAGATCCACTGTCTGTTTATAGGCAGCTGTGACGCCCCATAAACTTGTAGCAGCAGTAAATGACAGGACTCAGCCATAATCATTGAGCGCTGTCATTGGCTTCTGCAGCTTGTTTGTAGACAGCCAATGAGGTCACAAGGAGACGGGAGCCAGTGGCAGAGGATGAATAGGAACGTGGGGAGATAGAAGCAACTGCTGATTTGTTATTTTAATGCATGGGGGACCTGTTGACAGGGATTTTCCTTAACTCGGGCAACCACTTTAACCCCTTCACTCTCGTTATTTTTTGTTTTCATTTTATCCCCCCTGCCTTCCAAGAGCTATAATTTATTATTTGTCTTTCGATATAGCCATATGAGAATTTTTTTTTTTTTGTCAAGTTCTATTTTATATTATATATTTATTTATTTAATATACCATATAATATTCTGAAACATTTTAATTGAAATGAAATTTAAAAAATTTAATTGCGTCATTGTTCTTTGCATTTACTTTTTTATAGCATTCATGATTTCACTGTTCCTCCAGCCTTCTTGGGGTGTACAATAGGCAGTTCAAAGCTGGATGACATTTAGAGGGGTGGCTGTACTACAGATCATTAGTTACTCTCAAATTTTGCTTAAATTGACACAGAGGTATGTGTCTCCTTGGCACTTCATTTGCTTTAAGAGTAAACGTAGAGGCTGCAGCTCATTGAAATATTAAGCCAATACAGGGCAAGACTGGGAGCCAAGTTGCCAGTGAATTTAGTTTTATTAGTTCTGTAACTTCAAAACATTTTAAGTTAGTCTTATTTCTAACTGTCCTGCCCCCACTTTTAGTCCCATGTTCATGTAGATTTAGGATTTCCATTCCAAGAAAACCAAATAAAGAAAAATGATTTACCTTTGCTTCAATTTGTTTTGTATCTTGATTCTGGAACAAAAACTTTATTTTACTTTTCCCATCATCTGAAGAACCTTTCAGCTGAGAGAACTTATACCTCCATAGTATAGCCTTGGAAATCAGACATCAAAACAAAAGACAGGAACTCAGCTGCTAACATCAGTACTATATTGTTATACATCGCATCAGAGCAGAATGTTCTCACCCTTATGTGCACATATACACACAAGCTCATCAAATGTATGATTAAACATTAAAATTAAATTGTCTAATAAATCCTTTTAGCAGCCGGCTGTCATTCTACTATTGCAATATGATGCTAGTTAAATGTTAGCTACTTGGATATTTACAAAAGACAATGAATATCTGAAAAAAACTCTCTCTTAGCAGTTAAGTTTTAGAATATGAAAGGCATTATATATGTCATGTGACATTAAAAATCCTGTCGCTTTCTCTATAAAAAGCTACTTGTCACAATAGCTTTGAAATCTGTTTTTTTGTTCTTTCCAACCTAGATTGTTGTAGTGTACTTTAACTCAGAATTGGAACATCTAGAAGATTCTACTTACTTGAGATTTGTTTGTGCACACTTAAAGGGGTTAGAAAAAATTTAAAGCATGTCACTATATTGGCAAAACATAAAAAAAATACCCACCTTACTTAATCCTCCGCCATGCCTGTTCTGCCATTGCCTGGTCCCCAGTGCTTCTCACTTCCTGCTGCAGCAGGTATGACATTTTGACACAGAAATGTGTGACCGCTGCATCTAATATCGGCCAAAGTGAGTGAGTGACTAGCTGCGGTGAACTCATCTGTGTTGTTGGTGAGGTCATCGATGCAGCATGAAGGAGAGCAGCACTGGAACGGGCACCAGTGAGACGTGAGCAGTTTAGGACTGGGTAAGGTAACCATGTTTTTTTTATGTTTTTGCAGCAGACTGAACTGTGTTGCAAAATGTTTTAATTTTCTGGATAACCCCTTTAAATTCATATATGTGTATACAATAGATATTTAGATGCATGCTGCACACATTAATTTAGCTTCCTTTCAAATTCATTGAAATTCATTTTAAAGAGGATTTCTCTCTCTCTTCAGTTTCAGCATAAAGCATATGTCCACTTTTGTAGCTTAGTTTTGTTGGTAAACACCTCCATATCCCTTGTATAAACAAAGAATTAAATACAATTCTAACTGCCAGCAACCAATACTAGAGCAGCTTACTGCACCTGCTATACTATTAAATTCAATGTATAAACGGTATGCATTAAGCTTCTAAGCTCTCATGAGTGGTGGATGCAGGCAGACAGATTTTATAATTTATCCGTGTGCAAGACTATGTGAAAAATTCTGTTCCAATTAGTAAGATACATTAAAAAATTCATCAGCACAGAATTTTGGAGCAATTTTCATAAAAGAAAATGGTTCATTCAATTTGAATAGCTTAATTAAAATAATGCAAACAGAGCTTGGGTACCACCAGAATTACACTATGGATTAGACAACATTATAATTATATTGATAGTTGACGCTTGAAGCTGATACTTCAACATAATTAAAAAAACCTGCACATATTTTCTCACTTGAAAAGGGTTGGGAAATATAGTTAGAGACCAACTTTTAGATTTAAACTGATTTTGGCATTACTATTCTGTAAATTTTATTGTTCACTTGCTAATATTGAACAAAAGCTTGTATAAAAGCTGTATATATTCGAAATTTCAGATACATTTGACCTCAAGAAATCTTGAAAATAAATGTAGTTGAGCAGCAGATTATACAAATCTACCCTAAGGGTGCGTTCAGACGAGCGTGTTTTGGTACGTGCGTACGCACGCACAAAAACACGCTTGTATTTACAACACTGCATTCCCTATGGTGTGTGCACATGTCCGTACTTTGCAGGTGCGTGCCTGCAAAGATAGGACATGCGTGCACCATAGGGAATGCACGCATTGTTTTCAATGGATCCGCGGCTGCTGCCGGCGGCTGCATTGAAAACAATGACCTGCTGGCTCCCTGCATTCCTTTTCAGGGAAGGACTATACATATAAGCCCTTCCCTGAAAAAGAAAGGTTTTAGTGTAAAAACAAAAAAAATGCAGGCATGCTCTTCAATAGAGCCGCTTCTGCTGCCGGCAGCTCCATTGAAGACAATGGTCTGCTGGCACACCTCAATTGTTTTTCAGGCAAGGGCTTTACATATAAGCCCTTCCCCAGAAATCAATTAAAAGTGATTTAAAAAACAAAAAAAATAGATACTCACCTCCCTTCAGCTGCCGGGGCACAGCCGCGTGTTCTCCTGCTGCCCCCTGCACTGTGGTGCTGATCTAGTGCTCAGCCAATCACAGGCAACTCTCCCCGAATGAATGACAGGTGAGAGTTGCCTGTGATTGGCTGACCTCAGCCAATTACATACAACTCTTTCAGCAGCGGGGATTTTAAATCCCCGCCTGCTGATAGATCAGCAGTTCAGCACCACAGTGCAGGGGACAGCAGGAGAACACGCGGCTGTGCCCCGGCAGCTGAAGGGAGGTGAGTACCTTTTTTAAAAATTTATTTTACTATTTTAAAAGGCTTTTCAGGGAATGGCTTATAAAGCCCTTCCCTGCAAAGCCACTAACAGCTGCTGGGGCTCAGCGGGGACTTCACCGCTGTCCCCGGGTCTGTAGCACTGCTGAGCTATCAGCAGCCGGGGATTTAAAATCCCCTCCTGCTGGTAGCTCTCATTGTGAATGGCTGAAGCAATTCAGCCAACCACAATCAGAGCTACCAGCAGGCGGGGATTTTAAGTCCCCAGCTGCTGATAGCTCAGAACTACAGAGCCGGGGACAGAGCTAGAAGTCGCAGCGGAGCCCCGGCAGCTGAAGGGAGGTGAGAATTGTTTTTTTTTTATTTTTTGCACTATTTTAAATGGCTTTTCAGGGAAGGGCTTATGAAGCCTGCCGGCAGCAGGATGTAGCAGCAGGGAATTCTCTTAACTAGCGGGGGTGAAGGATACATCGGCCGCATGCGGCAGATGTGTTCTTCATGCCCGCGGGGGTCACAGCAGCGGCGGACAGGTAATTTTTTTTTTATTCTTTTTTGTTTTGCACTAAAATGTTTCTTTTTCAGGGAAGGGCTTATATGTAAAACCCTTCCCTGGAAAAGAATGCAGGGGACCGGCAGAGCATTGTTTTCAATGGAGCCGCCGGCAGCAGCCGCGGCTCCATTGACAACAAGCACGCAGCTGTGTTCACGCGTGCTTTTGCTCGTACCTAGGTGCGGACGTATGTACGCACCTAAGTACGCACCAAAACACGCTCGTCTGAACGCACCCTAAGGCCTCGGTCACACGAGGGTTTTTTGGCGCATGAATAGGCGCCCAAAAAGATCGCCCATCGCTTGTGGAAAAGACTGTGTGATTGGGTGAATTACAACTATTTAAAGTAGCCCATTCACACAATCAGAGGTGCATGGTGCGTGTTTTCCAGCTCCCATAGGAGTGTATGAAAAGCACACTCCAAAGATAGGACAAGTCCTATCTTTGCGCACACCACGGACCTTAGATGCAAGTTGCACTCGCATGTCATGCGCAAAAAAACCCCACTAGTGTGACAGAAGCCTAAAAGGTTATCCAGGCAGTGCCCACTTGGTTACACCGGGGTCGGAGCAGAAGTGCTGCTCTGCCCCCTGCGTAGTGGCCAGCTTGTAATTTCAGGTGCAGCTTTAATTGAAATCACTTAAGCGCTTAACCTTCTCTAAAGGTATGATGTCATCACAAAGTACTCTACATTTGACAAAAATGTTCTGCTTTCAAAGTCAAACCTACGTATCCCTACGAAGAATACAGTCCACAGTGTCGTCTTTTTTGCACAGTCCACAAGCCCCTTAAATTAGAAATGTTTTCTGCCATTGAAGACCTACATATCTGAACTGAAATAAAGGCTCAGATGCTCAAGACATGTCACTGCAGAAACCCCCACCGATCCTGAAAATGGAGGTCCCTTGACCTCCTGTCCTCCTCACTCCTCACCCCGCAGTGAAAATGTGGAGTGGAGCAAAAGCCATGCATCTGTTCCACTGATTTTCAATGGAACTGTTGAAGATAGCCAAGCATCTGTACTCAGCTATTTCTATCAGCCCCACTGAGATGAACGGAGTAGCTCCGCACAAGTGCGAATGTTGATTCTTTTAATCTGATGTCACTTTGGATGGGTACAGTGAGCCCGCGGTGACAAGAAGAAGGGGACAGGGGACCCTTCCACTCTCAGGATCAACAGAGGACTCAGTGGTGAAACCTCCAAGCAGACTTTCTTGTGGATGGGTGATAAACGTCTATTGCGGTTCAACCCCTTAAGGATTGTATCAAATTGCAGATTTACAACATTCTATAGTAGGATGCAGTTCAATTAATGCACATTCATTAGACTGTATCAACCAAAGAATTTGTCCTGGATTATAAAAAATTGTCTTGTCCATCTGCTCTGTTTGTTATTGCAGATTTCTCCCTTTAATTTCAACCTAGATAAACTGCAATACCAGATGCAGCCCATGGACAAGAGTGGCATTGTTTCTTTGAGAAAATATTTTTTTTTCTAATTCTGAACAATCACTTTAAAGAACTCTGTGGGTCCCTTTCCACTGGCGAGGAAATCGCAAATTTTTTCGTGCGATGCGAGAGTGAGTGAAAATGCATGATTATGAAACCAATGAATTTTAATGGTTTCATTCCCATTTGTGATGTTTTCACTCCAGGGATGCTGCATGAAAAAAAAAAAACACAGCATGCCCCATTGAAAGCAATGGGAGATGGCATTGTGATCCTGTGCCACTGCTGTGACAGTTGTGGCAGAGGATTCCTTCATCCCCGTGGGGAGACCCCTCATCACTAAACACTGTGACAGCACTGGCGAGAGCAATATTGGGCTGTGATTCACTGCCCAATATTGCTCTCGCAAACCTTTTAAAACCCCTGGATGCGAGACGTTTTCATGTGAAAACAGCCTCACATCACTGTGGGGAATTCCATTGCCTCCTGAAAGCACTGCCCCTGATTGGCAGAGCGCTGTGACCAATCAGAGGCAGTGCTCAGCTATTTTAATGAATGGCAGTGCTCTACCTCTGATTGGTCACAGCGCTCAGCCAATCAGAGGCAGCGCTTTCAGGAGGCAGGGATTTTTCAATCTACAGCCAGAGGAGATGCTGAAGAAGACTGTTGGGGACCTTCAAGAAGACGCACCGGAGATGACAGTGCTTCTAATGTGATGGTTTTTTTTCTGCATCTAGGGATTATTTTCAGGGTAGGGCTTATATTTCAAGCCCCTCCCCCCGAAGATCCTCGCCGCTGGGAGTCCCCTCATCAATGAATACTGTGACAGTGCTGAGGGGACTTCCTGCAGGGATAAAGGAATAAAGGAATCCCCTGCCACTGCTGTCACAGCAGTGGCAGAGGATTGCGATTATCTCCCATTGTTTTTAGTGGGACCGGCGCTGCTGCCGCTGACCCCATTAAAATCAATGGGATTCCCTGCAGTGATATGAGGCTGTTTTCACATGAAAGCGGCTCGCATCCAGGTGTTTTAAAATGTTTGTGAGAATTATATCGGGCTGTGAATCATGGCCCGATATTGCTCTCACCAGTGGTAAGGGAGCCAGAGGGACATTTCAGAAGGAAAGGTAAAACAAATAAAATACTGATATTATCTGTAGCATTCAAATTCTAAATAACATTGTCGGGTGTATATCAGAAAATAAAAGTAGCCAATAACAACATGACTCCCTAATACTACAAATTGGTTACCTTTGTTGCAGCATCAAAGCAGATGAATCCCATGCCGAAGTCAATGGTAAGGCCCATTAGATGACTTTCAATTACACATGCATACGTTTTACACTGAAAGGAGATAATAGACCATTAGTCATTAATAATATCATTAAAGGTTTTAAATCTCAAACATAGTAATATGCTTGTAATATTTATTGTACAGGGTATTTCAAACTATAATTTACACTAAAATGATAGTTTATATTTTTGTGGAAATTAAGACATTACAAAACTAAAATTCAGTGTCAATGTATAAAAGATCTCACAGAGCTATGACACAAATATGCATTTTAACCCATGTACAATTACATCCCGAGCTCACTGGATTTGTATGGAATGGGATCGCAAGGTTCCGTTTGGTTGTCATGGCAGCCCAGGCCCTTCTGCAGATCCTCATGGCAGCCATGACAAATTGCCTATTAAAACATCCCTGGGGCATGTCTTGATAGATTGCCTGTCAGAAAGCAGTATAATGCAATACTATGGTATTGCATTATACTGCATGACCGATCCAAAGATTGCAAGGTCAAGTACCCTATGGAGACTGAAAATAAATGTAAAAATGAATAAAATAAAGTTGTATTAGTTATTAAAAAATATAAAAGGTAAGATCCGTGGTTAAACACAGTCATTGAAAGGCATGAACTTTTGATTTTTTCTTCACACTCGCTTATATGAATTGAGTATTCCACGAGTGGAAGAAAAATCGCAGTATCCTCTATTTTGCCCCAGACGGCCTCCATTGAAATCAATGGAGGCTATCTGATCTGCAGCACATACGCAGTTAGCATTGCTTATGGGCTGTCGGGTAAACAGAGAAATCACCATGTGGGCCTGGTTGCTGGCCAGGCTCACAGCCAGAATCCACTGTGGGCCTCCCGCATGCGGAATCCAGTCTGTTTGTATGAGCCCGGCCCTATCTCTACTCATAAGCCTTTTTTTAATCACCCTTCTTTGGTCGACTTGCTCTGCTTACACATTTATTTTCCATACCAATACTTCTGTTTTAAGTCTGAGGCGGAAGTGTTATGCCTGAATTATTCTGTGGATCATTTTGGCAGTGGAACAAGCATATTCAGAAATGACCAAATAAGTCTGCTCCTCTATTACTGATTACAAAGTAACTGTATATAAAGAAATGTTAAAGCAGATCCATCACTATAGTATGCCGCACGGTATGAGGACAGCATATCAAAGTTAAAGTGACAGAACATACATTGTGACATTTGGCTGACAGCACATAACAAAGAATACAGCAATGATTATGATGTTTTTCCCCTTTTCCTATCTCCATCTTCACTTATGCAAGAAAGTGATGAAGAGAATAATCAATAAAATTAATAGCATAGCTTCTCTTATTGTTAATTGACAATGTTTTGATGTAACTGGGCCTGTACAGTACTGTGCAACCATTTTCACGCATGTGGGAAAAATAAGTTCTGTAAAGTAAAAAAAAAAAAAAATGAAAGCTGTCCGATTGGCTCCAAATTTATTCTGTAGCAGAACAGTAAGAATCTTGTTTCTTGTACTGTTATTTCTTATTTATCACTTTAAATTACTTTGCACTTATTCTAAATAATAAACTTTCTTAAATCTTCCACCATAACACCAGAATATTGAGCACCAAAGTATTGAAGTATTGTTTTATTCCATACCATCACCCCTCAATCACGGATGACGAAAGTAGAGTAGTGTTCCCTCATGAATACAACAGATTCATGGCTTTGCTAATTTTGCAGTTCTGCGTTAAAATCCCATGCTGAGTTATCACAGCTATTGGAATATCAATTGCCAGATAAATGGAATAGCATTCTAATGCTAAACCAATAGACATTCAATAAATAAGTTAGCACTTTTAGTTTGTGTTTACTTTAGTTTTTAATATGCATTATATGTAAGAGAAAAATATTTTATTGATGTTATTAGGAACCCAGGAGCCTGGACAAAGCCTTGAAGGAAAGTACTATAGCCATGTACAGGACCTGACAGACATACAATGGAAGATCATGCTGATAAGCTAGAATTTAGTAATGAGTTAAAAGCCACAGGATGCTAACCACTCAAGCAATACACAATGCTGAATGGTAAATTGTTCTTTTGTGCACCAAAAATTGTCCTAAATGGTCTTAAAAAAACTCATAATAAACAATATAAAGATATGATTGAGGTGACTGCTTTTGATTGTATTTTTGTTGTAGTCAGCAGAATCTCAGCTTCAAAATGTAATTTGGGCATATTTATTTTTAGTTGAGTTGGTACAGTTATATTTATTGTATTTGTACTCTTGAACTCTCTTTGAATGCCATTCTCCATAGAAAAAGCAGCATGTGATATAATTATCTACACTAAAATTTTAATTTTTAGTATCTTGACATACTGTGAGTCTATTTTTCCATATGCATACCAGCTGTTCCTTTCATTAAAACATATCCTATAACAGGAAGGCTGACAGTGATAAATACTCATTAATTTTTTATTCTATGATCAGAATTTAGCAGGAGCCCTTACAATCTAATTTAGCTGCTTGTGGGTGTTCTTTAATGATGCTAAAAATAAAAATAAGAATAATTTCCGCACATATTACTGGACGTAAATTGCCAAAAACTTCCATACATGACTGATTTTGTTACTGCTGCTATTCTGCTGTAGTAGGGCTAAGGCTTGTAAACTATCAGCCAGAAGGACCGGCATCAAAAATATCTTGGCTCCAGACAAATGATTGGGCCACTTGAACTCCCTATTATATTTATCAACCTCATGTACACCACTGCATACATTTGGGGCGCATTAAGGCTGTTTACTCAATGACCGGAAACCCAATGATTTAGAAATCAAATGTAATAATGTAATTTTTATGAAATCTGTCAGGTCAATAGCAAATGTTTAGGGGGTCCATAGGGACAGGGGAAAAGAACAGTAATTGGGGTATGTGCATTTACACATGTGAGAAATGAAGGGTATCATACTGACAACCAGTTTGTTCAACATTGTCCATTAATAAAAACCTAGAACCCTAGCACTATTAGACAACAGTGCTAACCACTGAGCTACATCCATTGAAGAACCACCACCAAACTCAGAAAGTTTTCAGTAGTTGTTTTAGGGATATTTTTTGTGTATCTCTGGTTTGGCAAAAATGAACCCCCTGAGTTTCAGGTTCCTGCTGAACTGAATTTTTAACCATGTTTGACCAGAATTCTACTGGTTTGGTTCGCTCAACTCTAAAACCTAATATATATGTATTGTATAAGCATTCTTTACAAGTGCTTTGGGATACACTAATTACATTCTTTGGGATTATTAAAAGAGTTTCTTGCCTGGATCCGTTCAACTTCTAAGAACGTTGCTGTCTGGAACGCTTTCTCCCAATATATGAGTTCATTATCCAACTCCACGGAAAAATACAAATCTTCTCCAGATTCCGACTGAACACCAAAGCAGTGTTTTCGGTGGTCCAGAAGGTCACTGGCCTGATGAAAACCTGAAGTTATACAATCTGGCATACATCAAGTAATATTTCTTATATTCAACTACTTTAAAAATATAAAATCCATCAAATAAGTAAAGTACAACCACAATATAAACACTCTGTGGGGATAATAATGATGATGCTAAATTAATCATAATTACTATACAAAATACATATTATACACATCTGTTGAAGCTTGGGGAATGGATGGGTTTGAGCCTTAAAGCAGGTTTGTCTCTTCAAGGACTTCCATAGTAAAATGAAGAATAATAAAAAAGGAAATAAGTGGCATGCGGACTCATATGTTAATACTGCTTTCTTGCAGTTTAAGGACATGAGCTTGGGGAAATCTTCATAGAAAATGTGGGTGCTCTGATTTTCTTCTACTCCAATGTAGCATACTTTTGTAACTAACTTCTTATAAAACCATCTATAGTATTAGGATAAGTAACAGCCCCTGTACTGAGCAATAGAGCAAGTTGAAAGTATGTGAATAAGTACTATAAGGATAAATATGGATAGATAATATAAAAATACTTAGATAAATTACAGTTGATATCAGCACTGGCCTATGTGACATCATAAGTGACAACATTCATCATAAGGCAACATTTTAAGTGATGTCATTGAAAGTTTTGCTCTGGAAAAATTTAGTAAACACTACGATTGATTTCAGGTTTTTACTTAATGTACACATAGATTTTATTAGCTTATAAGGAATCCGTCACCACCTTAATTTCAGAGAAAGGTAGTGATAGTGCAGTGGACATACACAATATCTATACTTCAGTCTTTTAGTGACAGTGGACATACACTCTCCTATATAGCTATGGCCGTATATTTCCTTTTCTTGTATACTGCTATATATACACATATATATCTTTATATATTCACTTCCTCGTATATGAATGTGCACTCTCTGTTTCACAATTCTTAGCAGACTTTAACAGAGCAAGCAAGATACACGAAACCACAGCCTTAACACCAACGCACTTGTCAGCATAAAACAGTTTCAGCAAAATACACGCTAATAACCTTTGCGATACAAGTTGTAACCTCCGGGCATATCTGACCATTCACACATCATACCTAAGAGTCATTTGACAACGATCACTCACCACACCTTTGCCCCCTCCATCAAGCTCTTCCAAGATGTCTCTCATTTCCTGACTGATACCACGAGACAGGCAACGTCGAAAACCACTGATGACCGGATGCAGGAAGAACCTTAAAAATCTTATCCAATTATCTATCCATACGTCTTATCGATGCAATTTTTGGCATGCCCATAAAGGGCAGATATGTTTAATGCTATAAAAGAGGCTACTTGCCTACTAATAAAGCAGAAGTGAGGAAGTTTTCATATGCTGAACTTCTGTGTCAGTGTGATCTCTTCTCTGTGCGCACAGCCTCTTAACATTAATTTGGAAGGGTGCAAACATTCCCATTGATCACGCCGTGGACCCCAAAAGGTCATCCACGACAATAGGAACAATGACTTCAGCATTGTCTTTGTTATGTGCACTTGTGATGTACTTTCTAAGAAACCTTTACTTTATTATTAGTGATGCTTACATTATGATGGGTGTAAGGAGTCCATGATATTCATAAGCTGCAGGGTTAGCCTCTCGCACTCTGCGGTCTGGCTGTTGATTGATAGCTTTTTCCCTGTGCACAGCAATAGGGAGAAAGCTGTCAATCAGTAGCCGGAGGGTGAGAGTAGGTCACACTAACTTTACAGCTTATGAATATTGTGGACTACTTTCTCCCAGTGCGATGTGAGCACTGCTACTAAGTGTAAGTTTCTGGGAGAGTACTTCTCAAATACACATTAAAGACACACTGACGAAATCAGTGCGTCTGTCACTACCTTCCTCAGAAAGGGCAGCATAAAGGTGGTGACAGATTCCAGTTCATATAAGAGACATATGTCTAAGAGTGTACCTTAATTTTTTTACCTATAATAATGTATTCCTTTCTATGCCTATGTCACTTTGATGATAATCTGAATTATGCCATCTAATATACTGGGGCTATGGAAGCTACAGAAAGTAAATGCAATATATACTACAAGTCATGTGAAAACAGTCCTAAAATATTTCCGCTTATAGATGTCCTCCTTACCTTAAAAATTTTAAACATTATTTCATATACTGTAAACTTTTTTTCTGCCCGCATCCAGTCCCATGTTGTTACCTTAGAAATATAATGGAGTAATTAATACAGCCATTCTTATAATAATATACAGTGTTTAATTCTTGAATTTCTAAAACAAGGCATACTGTATGTAAAAGTGTTCCGATATGGTACTTACTGGAGGAGAATTGAATTTATAAAGTGATGATCCTCTAAGGGCCAGAAACTTTGGTGTGTACATATGGTCTTGAAGATTATCTTGCTCCCGTTCCTCAACCCAGCCCATGTGTATTATCTGTCAGTGATAAAAAGGAAACTGGATTTTTAATTGGTTCTTACTCTTATATGAATAAAAACAGATGTAGCTAAAAATCTAAAGCTATTACATTAAGTTTCAGGCTTTGTCACAATGATCTTTAAATTCTTTATTTGAGTTGAAACAAAGGTAAATATATAAAGTCTATACAGATATGTCAACACTTAACTTTCCGCAAATTTTATTAAAGCTCTCTAGCATCTCAGGCGACAAATTCAGTTCATTATGACAACACGTTAGCAAAACCCTCTAAAAAAAACATTGGATGGCCACAAATAGACAAATATAGAATATATATTTCTCGAGAGCATCACAAAAGTTGTATAACCTGCACTGCACATCTAGGGATATGTCATGCCAAAAGGAAAAGTAATTAAAGACGTTTTCCCACTTCTAGCGGTTTTGCTGCAGAAAGCAGACAGATCCAAACATTGCACATTGGCCTGGGTGGGTTGTAAAGGCTGAGTCCCATTCACTTCAATAGGACTCAGTAGGACTCCGCCTGCAGTACCCCCTGGGACAACCCCTTTAGAGCTCTTTCACATGGGTGCTGTCCCCGCACTGGATAGGAGCACACAGAAAGTGCTTCTTTAGGAAACAATTGTTTCCTATAGAAGCGTTCACATGCAGAAATTGTAGCCGCGCTAAATACTTGCATGTCACAAAGATAGGACATGCAAATGTTATGCGCGTCTCTAGCTCTGTGGTGGGTGCAAAGATAGGACCTGACCTAGCTTTGGTGTGTGCTTTCCATGCACTCCTATGGGAGCCAGAAAGCATGCAGCTCACACCACAGATCGTGTGAATGGGCTACTTCAAGCAGCTCGAACTAGCCTGTTCACACGATCTTTAGAGCAGTGTAGCCCCATGAGCTATGTATGCGGCTACACTGCGGGCTGACAGCGCCCGTGTGAAAGAGCCCTTAATGACACATCTGTATAGATATATAACTGTATAGACCAAAAGCAGTAATGTCTACTTTTGTGTAACTCTCATTTTCAGAATGCTGGCGAAAAGCTCCTTGGTTTACAGTTTATATTTCTCATTGGAAACTTTTGTGGAACAACCACTTTAGCAGGTCAAACTTTTGTCTAGGGGAGACATGACTGGGGAATGAAAATAGCTGCTAAACACAAGACCCATTCTGCTAAAACGGGTATCAGGAAAGAGGACTGATCAGCTATCTAAGCTCTACTTGCTCCTCTGCCGGTCAGTATGATTCACTGCAGTAGTAACCGCTGTTGAGGTCTTCAATCTTTTGACATCAACCCAGTAACATAATCCCATTGATTTATAATAGCCAAACCTCCAGCTCATGCCACTGATGCACAAAATAAGTTTTAGAGGGTAAAGACATGGGCACAGGTCATCTAATAGGTAGTCAAATACAAGGTCAGACTCAGATCGGTGTTGGTACTATGGCAAATAATTTCGTGAGGGCCCATCCAAACTTTAGGACCAAGATCCTATGCAATGTGAATTGCAGCCTGTCAATGGTTTTCCTAGCATGTTGTTTTAATGAGAAATTTCAGTCCTTAACGAAATTTGAGCTTAAGGTATGGGTGGACACATGGTTCAGGTAGCCGTCTCAAGGTTGACTCAGCCTTCCATCCTTCTGAGGTCAGTAAAATGAGTACCCAACTTGCTGGGGGCAAAAAGATGACTGGGCAAGGCCATAGCAAACGTCACCCGAGGAGTCAGTCATGACTCAGTGCTTGCACTAAGGGACTCTGCCTTATGGGTGGACACATTTGTACAACAGAGCAGGGAAACAAAGGTAACCTTGTACCTACTGAACAACTAGTTCTCTGGCTGTGCTTTAACAACCAGTTACAAAGGATCGGAATGAATTTTACAACTGCTGTCTTAGTAGGACTATTATGGAATGATTTGCTATTGATTTTACAACCCTAGAATAGTAAGCTCATAGTCATATTTTGCCATAAATCTGACTTTGCAGTTCAGTATATAAAAAACATCCATGGTGGGTTAAAGTCGTCATTGTCAGTTTTATTTTTCCCTCATTTGTGGCACAAGTTCCAGGTGTATTAAAATATACTGACCGGATCTACTTCCACATAACATCCCACTTTATATCCGGATACTTACGGGAACATCTGTATATTTTGTACCTTTGTTAATGTTTTTATACAAAGTTCATTACATTTTAACATTTTATCCTGTACTTAACCAAGGTAAGGCTGCACGGATTTTATTGTTTAGCAAATGGTTTCTGCTTTCAAAGCTTTGCGGTGTAAAATAACAAAAGCTCTGAAACATAATGCTTGATCCAAGAGAAAAGAGATAATTGTAGAGGAAGACACCAATTTCTTCTCAAAACAAAAAACATCTTTCAAAACCACAGCATATAACATACTATAAAGCGACTTGGGGAAAGAAAATTGGCTTTTCACTGTTTTGACAGCTGGCCCTCCAACCACCTACTTACTACTATGCAAAGTGCTGTACTTTAAGCATTAAAAGCAAAATGTAAACTGTCTATTATGATTTATGTTTGGCGCTGTATTGTTTAAATGTTATTTGAGCTACATTGTATTCTTCGACCCATATTTACTGATTTTATTGGCCAAAGAAGTTCAGTACTTCATTTCTAAGTACCACTTTACATGTAGATTCAATCTGTAAAATTATGTAGAAAAGCAATTTCTTTTTTTTTTAAGTGTTGTTGCATCTCCATGTGACCTATTAACCCACATAGATGTTAAAGAGCATATGTTTCCCACTGTGGATCGCCTCAGTGAGCTCTGGTGGACAAGCAACCATTTGAACGCCTGCCATGTAATTCTGCATTTCTCCTAGAGCAGTCACTGCAGTTGAAATAGACAAGGTTTAGAGAAGTCATGTTCCATTTAAAAAGGAACCTGTCACATCCCCACTGTACTATAAACTAATTTAGTCCCAATGTCCACGGGCGGGTTTGATTTGCATAATCCGAATGGAAGATCCGCAAATCAAGCTGGCAATAAGGAAGCATGGGCATCCCCAAGTGTAGTAAAGCATGCAGATTTGATTTGTGGACCTTTTGGTTTGGAAAAAAAAAAATTGCAGTATGCTCCATTTCAGTGTAGATCTCACACCAACAGCAACCATTGAAGTCAATGGAATCCGTCCAATTTACGGTTCATCCGCAATTCAATTGCGAACGTTACACGGATTCTATGGGAAAGCAAGAGTTAAAATTTTTTTAAACAGTACTGTGCATGCACACCGGCATGCCGGCCGGCACTTTGGCACACATCTGCTGACCTGGATGGCACACAGAAGACTCTGACAGATAACCACAGTGTCCTTGGCCATAGGCAGGATCGGATTCTGCTGTGAGCTCCCGCATGCGGAATCCAATCCGACAGTGAACATGAGGCCTTAAGGTGCTGTTAGGGGACGTGATAGTGAGCTAGGTGATGTATTTTTATACTCACCCTCTCCCTTGATCCAGTGCCATCACCCAGTGAAGATTGCGCAGCACACGAAAATCAGACTCTTCAGCGTCTCGTGCATTTACTCTCCCATGAGAAAGCGCACACATGGCAATTTGAAAACAGTTACATTTTTGTTCGTTACACAATTTTCACCATGTATCAGCGCTGGATCATGGGACTGGGTGAGTGTAAAAAATACATCACCCAGCTCCCCGTCATTTTCTTTCCAAACAGAGGAGTATTACAGATAAGAGCTATATGAAGCAAACAAAAGCAAATGTGCATGCTGTATTCTAAGTGTGCTTTGTCTTAAGTGTGGGACTTGAGATTAATAACTTTAGATTCCGGGACTTTAGAAACATCACTTATATTTATTTACTGTCTATCAATTTTCACACATATGAAATACTTTTATCTAACCTGTCTGTACGATCTCCATTTAAAATGTGCTCCATGATTGACAATGGCATCTAGTGTACATCTTGTGCCATGTATGCAGTCCTTGTACAACCATTCCAGGGGTCCATACTACTGTATGAGATGTGAGGATGTTGCACTTTTAGAAGTCCAGATCCTGGACCTAATTGCACAGCTTGCAACACTGAGATCAATTGGCAACCTGGATAGGAGATTGCTGCTAACTGAGCAGACAGTCGCGTGTATAGATGTGGGGGTGGATGGTAGTATAGGAGTGCAGGATGATCAGGCAGCTAGCTGGGTGACAGAAGGAGAGGTAGAGGAAAGAGGTCAAGGGAGACTAGTCCTGAACTGGCACATCCCAACAAGTTTGCAAAGTTGGCAGATGATCGGAATGCCATTGCATGGTTAGCACTGCTGCAGCACGACATGGCCTCTGACTGCCAGGAGGATGTCTGCTCCAGAAAGAAGGGGAAGCAGAGCACAAGACAGGCTAAACAGGCCCTGATAGTGAGTGTCTCAATCATTAGGGTGCAGGCAGGGTAGTCTGTCATAAAGACTGGGATCATCAAATGGTATGACGGGCGCTCAAATTCAACACATCACGGATTGGGTTGACAGATGACTGGTAGGGGCTGGAGAGGACCCAGCAGACATGGGGAAAATTGACACTAGTGACAAAGTTAAAGGCAAGTCATGGGTCCTTAAAAATTTTTTTTAGGGAACTAAGCAATAAGCTTAGGGTGAGAATCTCCAAAGGAGTATTTTTTGAAAAACTACCTGTACCAAGTTCCACACCAGAAATGCAGCAGTAAATTAGGGAGCTAAACAAATGGCTCAAGAGTTGATGTAAAAAGGAGGGTTCCTGGAGAACTGGGCCGACTTTGCCGTTGGCTACAGGTGTACCATGGGGATGGGCTGCACTTCAGTGGGCAGGGTGCAGCTGTGCTCGGTAGACAATAGCTAGAGGATTGGCAGAGTGTTTAAACTGGGCACTGGGGGGGGAGGGCAACCAGAAAAATAGAGGGGAAGATAATGTAGACAGTGATCTGGGACTAAGTAATGAGAAAAGGGGTGGAGCGGTGGAAGGGGTTAGTACAGTAAGAATTGGCAGAACAATTAGTAGGGATACGCCTAATATAAAAAGTAACCAAAAATCTCTAAACTGAATGGTGACTAATGCTAGAAGTCTGACTATTAATGTCAGAAGAAAACTATTACATAGTCAGAATACCAAAGACCTGGTTGGATGAAAGCTTTGATGGGACGTTAACTTACACGGTTATGGTCTGTTCAGAAGGGATTGTATAAACTGGAAAGGGGAATGGAATTGTCTTTAAGTAAAATCTTCTTTAAAGCCAACACTATGGGAAGATATATGTGAGGGAACATGTGGAGTCTATATGGGTAGAGATACATGGATGGAAAAACAACAATAAAATCCTCATAGGAGTTTTCTATAGACCACCAAATATAACAGAAACTACTGAAAATCTATTAAAGGGGTTGTCCCGTGCCGAAACGGGTTTTTTTTTTTTTTTAACCCCCCCCCGTTCGGCGCGAGACAACCCCGATGCAGGGGTTAAAAAAACAAACCGGAGAGTGCTTACCTGAATCCCGGGGGTCCGGCGTCTTCATACTCACCTGCTGAAGATGGCCGCCGGGGTCTGCTTCCTCCGTGGACCGCAGCTCTTCTGTGCGGTCCATTGCCGATTCCAGCCTCCTGATTGGCTGGAATCGGCACGTGACGGGGCGGAGCTACACGGAGCCGGCATTCTGCACGAGCGGCCCCATTGAAGACAGCAGAAGACCCGGACTGCGCAAGCGCGGCTAATTTGGCCATCGGAGGCCGAAAATTAGTCGGCACCATGGAGACGAGGACGCCAGCAACAGAGCAGGTAAGTATAAAACTTTTGATAACTTCTGTATGGCTCATAATTAATGCACAATGTACATTACAAAGTGCATTAATATGGCCATACAGAAGTGTATAGACCCACTTGCTTTCATGGGACAACCCCTTTAATGAATCAAATAGATGAAACAGCAAATGACAATAAGGTAGTTATTATAGGGGACTGACTGGGAAGCCGAAACCTGTAAATCTCAAAAAGATAACACGTTTCTGTCAATAACTAAAGACAATTACCTTTCCCAAGTTATAGAGT
Organism: Eleutherodactylus coqui; assembly: GCF_035609145.1. NCBI lineage: Eukaryota > Metazoa > Chordata > Amphibia > Anura > Eleutherodactylidae > Eleutherodactylus > Eleutherodactylus coqui. The sequence goes on along the minus strand of NC_089845.1, from coordinate 93,850,199 downwards.
AGAGGGATGGCCATTTTAGACTTGACAGAATAACAAAGGCACAGGTTGGAGGACACTTGGGAAATAGTGACCATAGTATATTGAATTTCCATTTCTCTTTCAAAAGAGACTTCTATTGGAGAGCTACAAATATACTAAACTTGAGGAAAGCAAAGTTTAGTCACCTTAGAGATCTATCATCGACTGGAACAATGTACTCAAATATAAAAGTACAAACAGTGAATGGGACATTTTTAAAACCCTCTTAAATACTCATTGTGAGCTGTTCATATCTTAGAGACGCTGTCAAAATTGGGTTTTTTAGTTTAGAAAAAAGCAGCTGAGGGGTGACCTAATAACTATGTATAAATATATCAGGGGACAATACAGGGATCTCTTCCATGCTCTATTTGTATCAAGGACTGACAGCAACAAGGGAGCATACTTTATGTCTATAGAAAGAAGGTTTCTACACTGACATAGAAGGGGGTTCTTTACTGTAAGAATATTGAGACTATGGAATACTCCACCTTAGGAAATGGTGATGGTGAACTCATTAAAAGAGTTCAAGAGGGGCCTGGACACCTTTATTGCATGTAACAATATTACATGTTATAAATCAATGTTATAGTCACTGATTACTTCAGAATGGTTGGTGATCCCGAGATTATTCTGATTGCCAGACTTGGTGTGGGGAAGAAATAGTTTCCTTAAAATAAGGAAAATTAGCTTCTACCTCATTGGAGTTCTTTGCCTTCCTCTGGATCAAAATTGCAGGAGGGTACGGGCATATAGACTGAACTGGACAAAAATATGTATTTTTTTCAGCCTAAAGTACTATGACACTATCTGGCATTGTTGCGAGGAATCTGATTTGTATTCTTATAGCGGCACTGTGACTTTCATCATTATTGTGGCACTTCCACACTTGTTTTGAGTGACACTGGATTACACTTCCATGAAAACTCTGTCACGGTGACTGTGGATTTATCCATTTGTTTGATCTCAACTGCCTGACAAAATTTTGCAAACCCAACTGTACCCTGAAGCATTTACATCCTGCTAGGCTTTCTCAATTTTCTAAATCGCCCCCACATATGCCATATAGCTTCCCACTGTAACCTGGTGACATGCGGTGCCTAAGACAAGAGATTTTCTTAATATTTACAACAAAACATGAACCAAAACCATGGTTTGAACTGAACCTCAGACCCTAAAGATATGGGTGAGAGTATGCCAATGAATAGCTTACCCTGGGTGGTCTGATTGAGCAAGCAGGTAGGGGAAGGGTAGATACTGGGCAGAGAAATAGTGTGTGCCAATGGCACACTTCATCAGGGCAAAGGAGGTAATTTTAGGAAGTTACTACAATGCATGCTGGAGAGGGGACAGGAAAAGTGTCAAGTGGGTGTCATAATATTTTTGAGTATATTGTGTGGGGAGTCTTAGCCCATAGCTTGCTCTGGAGCCCAAAGGACTCATTGCACCACTAGTGAGGAAATTCACATTTACCTGCTAGGTTTGGAGGAGGGATATAATGTCTCTCTTGCAAGACTGTTAGCAGCTGAAAAGTGACATATAGGCATATGAATGTACTTGAGAAGACATAAATAGTTCATAAAAAATAACATACCTGCTGATTTACTGGAAAGTTCCTGTTAATTTTTTTTATCTGTGAAAAAAAATATAAAATGTGAGTACTGTGCAATTAACTAACATATTTAAGGGGCTCCTGGAGTAAAAGGAGCTGTTTACTATCCCACATAAACAAGTACTAGAATGGCGCCACATTTCGAGTTGTATATCAGAGTTCCACTCCCCTGGGTTTTGACACTCCTCAGTACTGATTAGTGTCAGACCGCGTAGTTACATGTCCAACTGACAAAGGGAATGGTAAAATCCAGTTCTTTCTTTATACATTTCTGGGAGGAATTAACAAGGAACCGCACAATGTAGAATTCTAAGGGAATGCTGCTCCAGAATTGTTATTGTATTCCAGAATTATTATTTTATGAGGATTTGAATTATTTCTCAACACAGATATGTTAGTTTAACACAGCCCTGCAAATCATTTCCAAAACCAAAAGGGAAAAAGCTGAGAAACTGCCTAACATTATAAAGCCTTCTGTCTTATTGTGTGGATCTGTTTCAGTCTTACTAGCTCTGATCAGTGAAAAAGTTATGAAATGCATGCATTATCTGTCCTGAAATTTATGCATAAGCTGTCATTCAGTTATGAAACTATAGATGCGGGTAGTAAGACTTTATAGGAAAGAAGGCAGCATCACCAGTAATGCTGTTATGTTGTTTGGCGAAGAACCTAAATGTCCAATGCTGAAACACTGAAATGGAACATTGCCATCTTCCAGCAAAAAAGTGACCAGTATCATCACTTACCTCCAAAATCCTTAAAATGGGAACATTTTCCTAATTTAGGATGCTTGGCAGTGCCATGGAAACCAATGCTATTTGGCCTCCCAGCAACCAGTGTCTAGCATCAATGCATGCTTCCCAACTTTCTCAGAATCTGTGGAGCTGTCCAGATTTGGGACGCCCCCGGCAAGCATTGAACTCACTTGTAGTCCCAGCAGCAGCTACTGCTGTAATCAGTGTGAGAACTGACCTCTCCTCTTGGCATCTGTGTTCCTGCAAGTTCTGGACCCCCATTGTGGCTCCAGTAGTAATAGCGCCCCTGTTAGTGGCCCCATTATTAATAGCACTGGGAGTATTTCTTCTCAGATAAAAGATTAGCAGCAATTTCAGACAAGTTCTTATATCGTATAAGGCTAATTTTACACAAGCGTTTTATCGGAGTTATGTTGCCGAGATAAAATGCCAGCTGAAAATCGCGACCATCTGAAGCATTGGATTCCAGTGCATTCGTTCAGATGGGTGATTTTCTGGTGCATAAAATCAGCCGTCCCGGAAAGATGGCACTTTTACGTGCGATCGGAAAAGATAGGACTTGTCCTATCTTTTGCGGGAATATGCTGGCCGTTCTCATAGACTCCTATGGGAGCCATCAGAAAAGGGAAGGGGGAGGGAGTTTAACAGTGGCTCACATTGCTAAAGTCTCTCCCACTCCCCTTGCCAGGATCTCCCATAGGCTGGGGCAGGGAGGGGGTGGGAATTTAACGGAGCTGAACTCTCTTCCCCTGGCTGACAGTATTCCGGGCTGCAGCGTATGTATGTGCTGCAGCCCAGTGATCTGAATGGGTAGAAAACAGGAGATGCAGTCACAAACTTGGTCATGGCTACCTCTCATTCACTCGATGCGGGCAGCCGAAAATTGCAGCACCTGTGTGAAAGAGCCCTAAAGCTAAAAGTCCCAGAGGTTTATGCCCCTTGGGCTAATTTTACCAATAACTTTAAGTCAATTTTGGTCACTAATCACTATCATTGTGAGGGGTGATCACCGAAGGGCACTATCATGGGACAGACAGGGCGTGGCTTTACATAAAAGGTGTGTGCGTTTCTACAGTTGTTCCTCTTCTTGTTGTCCAAAAGTTTGGAGTTATGCAAGTGCAGTCTATAATTACAGCACCATAGGTTCTTGTTGTATAGCTTAGTAATCAACATAGGCCTATACAGGTAAAAATTGATATAGGTACAACTATACCACCTTAGGGAATACAGCAGTGCTGCTTTATGCTGTATGCACAGTATATATAGATATAGCTGTATAATATGTAACCCAAACAGACGTGGTCTTTTACTGAAGCTGCAACAATCAATGACATTACTTGAAGCTGCTTAAAGGAAAAGTCCAGAGAAAAATGTAAATTTTGGTCATACTTAGCAGAAGTTGAAAGAAACACTACATTATGCCATATATAATTACAATTCTTACACAGCCTAAATACATTACAGATGCACTCATGAGGTGAGCTCATTCTTAGGGTAGTTGCACGTAGAAGAAATTGTATTATTTAGCTCGGTAATTATTTTATCATTAGGGCTTATGCTGCGTGGGCCGCAGATAAAAAGAGCATGCTGTGACCTATTTCTCGTGTGCTTCGATACACAGTGTCTACATGAACATGTGCATGGATCAATGAAAGTCAGTCGATTTGCATTAACGTCATTCACCACGCATCACATGTCCGTGCATCACATGTGTAATTTGTGGTGAAAGGAAAGAAAAAAGGGGTTGCCAGTAGAGCAAAATGTGATTGTTCTCAGTAAGAGAAATCAAGTGATCTTGTAGATATGATACCTTTTAATGGCTAACAAGAATAAATGATGTTATAACAAGCTTTCAGACCTCACAGGGCCCTTCCTCGGGCATAACGGAACAAATCTAAAGATGCATTTACTATAACATGTGTTTGTCTTTTTGTCAGCAGCCAAAAAGGCAAACACAATTCTGGGATGTATTAAGAGAAGCATAGAGTTTAGTTCACATGAGGTCATTATCTCCATCTACTCTTCGTTAGTCAGACCCCATCTGGAATACTGTATTCAGTTCTGGGCACTCCATTTTAAAAAAGACATCAACAAACTGGAGCAAGTTCAGAGAAGAGATACCAAGATGGTGAGCGGTCTGCAAATCATGTCCTATGAAGAACAGTTAAAGGATCTGGGAATGTTTAGCTTGCAAAAAAGAAGGCTGAGAGGAGACTTAATAGCTGTCTACAAATATCTGAAGGGCTGTCACAGTGCAGAGGGATCAGCCCTATTCTCATTTGTACAAGGAAAGACTAGAAGCAATGGGATGAAACTGAAAGGGAGGAGACACAGATTAGATATTAGAAAAATCTTTCCGACAGTGAGGGTGATCAGTGAGTGGAACGGTTACCATGGGAGTTGGGGAGTTTTCATTCAATGGAAGTGTTCAAACAAAGGCTGGACAAATATCTGTCTGGGATGATTTAGTAAATCCTGCACTGAGCAGAGGGTTGGACCCGATGACCCTGGAGGTCCTTTCCAACTCTACCATTCTATGATTCTATGATAACACATGATCACATGGGAGGGCACGAACATGGTGAACTTAATTTGCAGTAGATTAATACCAGAGACAAAGGGTAAGAGGGCACAGACATGTTGGGATTAATAGCATTTAGATAATTACCAGGGAGGGATGACCATAACACTAAATAATTAATCCAGTGACAAGGAATGTGAAAGGAATGTTAAATCTCTCCTTCAGACCTGCAAACAAGGAAGATGGAATACCATCTCTGCAGTACCACCTATTGGATGGCAGCATTCCTTCAAATCATGTATGAGTTTTTACCAAGTCTGCAAAACAATGATTGTCAATAGCACCTCTTCTGGGTGCTCTTTTTGTGGAGAGACCCACTCACACCCAAGGTGTTTCCACACATCCCCTGGGTGCTCTCCTTAAGAACACCCCTCTTGACCTCTTTCAGACCTTTCATATTCTCCACTAAGGCAAGAACCCCACTCCGAAGTTCATTCCATTTTTAAAGGTATCAAAAATGGGCATAAATTTATATAACTATGGCCAAATAATCAATTGGATGTGTTCCATTATGCCTGAGGAAGGACCTGAGAGGTCTGAAAGCTCGCTATATCATGTATTTTTGTTAGCCATTAAAAGGTATCATATCTACAAGATTACTTGGTTTTTCCTACTGAGAACAATCACAATATGTGGTGAAAACACAGTCGTGAAGATGAGCCAACTCCAAATTTATTTTTGCAGCAGGACAATGACCCCAAACATAAAGCCAATGTCATTACAAACTATCTGCAGCGTAAAGAAGAACAAAGAGTCCTGAAAGTGATGATATGGTCCAAAAGAGCCCCGATTCCAACATTGAGTCTGTCTGGAATGCAAGAAGAGACAGAAGGATTTGAGCAATCCTACATCCACAAAAGATCTGTAGTTAGTTCTCCAAGATGTTTTGACAACCTCTCTGCTGAGTTCCTTCAAAAACTGTGTGAAAGTGTACCTAGAAGAATTCATGTTGTTTTAAAGGCAAAAGGTGGTCACACCAAATATTGATTTGATTTATATTTCTCCTTTGTTCATTCACTTTTGTTAATTGGCAAAAAATAAACAGTTTACACACTATTAACATTTGCCTGCACAATCTGAACAATGACTAATAATTTCCTCATTTCCGTTGTTCGAATCATGCAGGAATAAAAAATTAAATGATGACCTGCCACTGTAAAGAGGCAGTCATTCATCTATGAAGGGCTGCCTATTTACTGTGAATGTGGGTGGGTGTGCTGGACCGGTCCCCACTCTGCTCTGCCTCCATCCACAGAGTGATCATCACAGGGACTTTTGAACCGGACAGTAATCTTTTGGAAAAGAGCAAACATCAGGACTCTGTACAGGTCTGTGGTGACTGAAGATAAATGTAAAAATAAGTCCAAAAAAGATTTTTTAATTATAAAAAAAATTAAAAGTTTAAGAGAAAACCTTTTCCAAGTCGTCACATTAAAAAATAAAGGATTAACATTTTTTTAAATGTATCCCAAAATATCAATAAAAACTACTGTTCATCCCACAAAAATACAAGATCTTATACAATCTTATCGTCGATAAAATAAACAAGCTAGGGTTCATTATTGTGGCCAGGAGCGAGTCGTGCCTTACATTTTTGGGCACAGCTCACATCGCACAGCCTAAGGACACCCCATACTGTTACATGCTGTATTCTTGTGTGATACTCAAACCTATTTTGTGTAATATTTTTGTATTTTTATGAAGAAACTCCTCCGATAAGATCCTAACTTAGGAAATATTGTGCTTTGCTCAGTTCTTTTTGTGACATTCTAAAATGTGAATTTATTCAAAAGTGTGAGAAGCCTAAATATGTGTGTAGATCTCTCAGCTGCTCTATATTACCTTCATATTGTACTCAGCCGTGTTACTTTATATTGGTTTATCTTGCCTTTCTTCCTTTTAAAATATTCGCAGTCATCTTGCAGATCGATATCTGAGTTTGCAATAAAGCCTTTGAATTTGTGCTTCTAGAACCGAGGTGAAGAGATGATCTAGATAAAATGTGTCTTAAAATATGAATTGTTCAAATAAAAGGTTATCAGTAAAACCTCTGATACTCATATTTCTGAGAGCTGTATTCAGCAAATCATTGCTCTAATATATTCACTTTAACTGGGCTTACTGTGGATTTTTACAAAACATTTTATAAGTGAACGGTTGCATTCTACAGTATTTGGAGTTGTTTAAAAATACTGACATAGAAAGTCACTCATATAAAAATAAGTTAATATATTTGATACAGCCCCCTATTGTCAATTATAAGAAGTTAAGAGGTAATCTAAGAGTACCATTGCCAAATAAAAGTATGAGGCCGTAGGCCAAGGGTTTTTATTTAGGTTATGGGAATTTCTAATATTCTTACAGAGGTCGTCCTATGAAAAATTGTGTTCATAGTTAAATCCAGCCCGTAATTATACAGATTCTTTGTATCTACAGTTTACTACAATTTCTATCCCCAGATATTACAATTACTTAATACAATGTTACTATCCCCAGATATTTCAGGACTAGTGTTAGAATAGCGCCATCTGCTGTTTCTCTTGTATGTCCGCCTCAGTAACAGTCTGAAGGTGGACACACCTGCTCAGTCTTGCTTCTCTCTTTGCTTCACTAGGTATGTAGAGGGATCCCTGATGTAGTGAGCGGCTACTTCTGAAGCTGCTGCATCTTCTCTGACATCAGAAGAGATGTTTAGCAAGTGATGAGAGAGTGAGACAGCATTACTGCAAAGAAGCAAGATTGATTGGATGTGACTATTTTGGAATGTTGGCAGAGATGGACCAGGCACAAAAAAATCTTCAGTAGAAACAGCAGGTGGTGCTATTCTAATGTTAGTCCTGGAGTATCTGCGGATGGAAACATTTATTTTTAATACATATAACTACCAAAAAGATTGTATATACCATATATTCCGGCGTATAAGGCGACGGGGCGTATAAGACGACCCCCCAACTGTCACCTTATACGCCAGGAATACAGTGGAGCAAAAAAAAAAAATCATTACTCACCTTCCCCAGCGTTCTGCAGCGCTGCTGCAGGCTGTCGCTCCCTCCTGGTCCCCGGCAGAACATTGCTTTCTGGACGCAGAGCCATCAGCCAATCACAGCCATTCAATGACATCATTGAATGGCTGTGATTGGCTAAAACACACGTGCCTTCAGCCAATCACAGCCATTCAATGACATCATTGAATGGCTGTGATTGGCTGAAGGCGCACGTGTGTTAGCCAATCACAGTCATTCAATGATGTCATTGAATGGCTGTGATTGGCTGACAGCGTGTGTTAGCCAATCACAGTATTATCTTTCTGGAGGCGGGGATTTCAAGCCCTGCGTCCAGAAAGCAATGCTCTACCGGGGACCAGGAGGGAGCGACAGCCTGCAGCAGTGCCGCAGAACGCCGGGGGAGGTGAGTAATGATTTTTTTTTTTGACACTTTCTTTTTTTTGTATTACTGGCGTATAAGATGACTCCCGACTTCAGAGCAGATGTTTTGGGGTTCAAAAGTTGTCTTATACGCCGGTATATACGGTAATTGTAAATGCTATTTGTTAGAGAGGCAACCTTTTAATTAGGTATTTTAGGGGATACATAATTTTTTTTTATAATGCACAACTTAGTTCCTACAAAAAAGACTTTCTAAAGAGAAAGGGGAAACTTGTTTTCTACAATTGATTAATTGATATAGGACACTGTCAGACTGCAACAGATGAAATGTGAATTATTTGTAGCAGTGATATGAACCTTTCATACGGGCCGAAATATTCCGCAATAGCATTCTAAAATATGCCGTCCCTGACTGCATGGGATCCAGGTATAATACACTTGACTGTTCTGAGAGGCTCTTAGAGGCTCTAAGGGGTCAATAGTAAGTGATGATTTAGTGATGGAAGGTAACTTTAATTTGTCATTATCATATTTTCACTGCCATTAAACTGTATCAACTACTAAAGACTAGGGATAGGAAGGCCTGAGGAAAGAAAATGGAAAAATTAGGGAAAAAGTTTTTTTTCCCTGTTTTTTTTCCAAAGCCATATTTTTCTGGGAAAAAAAAAATTATGTAGAATATGTTATTTTCCAATGATAAATAATATATCTATGACATGGTATTCAAACTATATAACATAAAAAATGGTTTTGGAAAAAAAACAAACATTTTCCCCCAATCTTTCTGTTTTTTTCCAGGCCTTCCCATCTGTACAGAAAACGCTCACTTTTTATTTCTATTTTTCCTGAATCATGAAGATAAGATTATCTATAAAAAGAATCAAATATCAACCTTCAGTATTTGGTCATACTCTTCTTTGAAGCATTTTTTTCTTTCTTTTTACTTGTTTCAACACTGTAAAGTTTGAAAACATAAATCACAAGTGTATTGTGGCGATCCGATCCTAAAGTTCATTAGATCTGTTAGATTTTGAGCCTGCTTTACCGAATTATTATCACATTTAGTAGATTAGTCACCGTTTCTTTACAACATTTGGGAATAGCCAGATGGACTGGGTGGCATGAAAAATCATACCTTTTTAATTTCTTTAGTTTAAATAGTCCTTTGTGGACCCTGCGTTTCCCGATAGCATGTCACATCTTTAGAAGCCTGATCTGAGGTTTGTTAAATAAAGAAACCCATAAAGAATTGATTTATTGCAATATCTGTCACCATGTCAGCACAGTCACCCAGGCTTTCTACTGTGATTGAAGGATAAAAGAAACAATTTGTTACACTTCTGTGTTTAGTGATAATTGCTAAGTTTGAAAATCCATAAGCAACACAGAAATAACATTGTTTTGCTAAATCAGTCAATCTGTCTGAAATGTCATTCCAGCTTTCTGCTAAGAACAAGTGAAAAATGATTTCTTCTAAACCAGGCATACTTCAAAAGAAATTGCAGTATGAATAACTTTATTATATTTTAGTACACTTTTATTTCAGCCTTAATATAAACGACAATTATTCATTGGAAACACAAAAAGCAAATTAAAAAGGAAAGGTCGTCTTTACCATTATCACTGATTCATATCAGTATCTAATAGGTCTGGAAATTCAGATTGATTTCAACAAAAAATAAGTTTTGTATTCCCAATCTAAAAGCAACAGTAGTTTCATTATTTCAATCAATTACAATTTTTAATTGATACCCTAATATAATTTAGGGAGGCCAAGTTGAATGTTTTGTTTTTCTGGACAACTTATTCAAAAATCACTGATAGCCAACATTTTTTATGGATGCATTGTAAAATCATACGGAATGATAAAGTTTATGACAGGCCAGATAGCTGATATGAAATGATTACCAGCATTTACTGTGAGCTGTAAAATGATGATAATTACAATAATAATAACCTGCTCAAGTACCATCCGACTAATTTATGGACACTGTAAAAAGTGCCCTGTTTTCATTGACTAGCCAGGAATTTCTAGATGTTTGGCAACCCTGATGTAATTATTAGAACATTGTGCGGGTTGGGATCAAAAATAAGGATACTTATGATGCTGATTGCCTGCACAGTTTGTTTGTCAGGACTTCATATCCACTTGCCATCTAACCACACCTATCTCACTATAAAATATTATCTAGTTCTGGGACCACTAAGATGGATAAATGTATTCAAATTGGCTAATTGACCTCAAAGACCAAGACATGTTAACAGACTACAAGTTGATTGAAATGTAAATGGGGAAACAGGAATACAATACACAATGTGAGTTACCAGTTAAATCAAAATACAGAATCATAGAATTGTAGAGTTGAAATGGATCTGCATGGTCATCAAGTTCAACACTCTGCTCAATGCAGGATTCACAAAATCATCCCAGATAGATGTTTGTCCGGCCTCTGTTTGAAGACTTCCATTGAAGGAGAACTCACCCCCTCCCGTGGCAACCTGTTCTACTCATTAATCACCCTCACTGTCAAAAGTTCTATTTCTAATATCTAATCTCTGTCTCCTCCCTCACAGGTTCAGCTCTTTCCAGAATGGTGTCTGCCTTTTTTCCTGCTGCATCACATTGATGACTCATGTTCAGTCTATGACCTTTTAGTATACCCAAGTCTTTTTCACATGTGCTGCTGCTTAGCCCAATTCTTCCCATTCTGCGTGTGTGTGTTTTTTTCATTTTTCTTGCCCAGATGTAGAACTATGCATTTCTCCCTGTTAAATAGCATTCTGTTAGTAGCTGCCTACTCTTGAAACTTGTCAATATCTTTTTGAATCCACTTTCTTCTCTAGTGTAAGCTATCCATCCTACCTTTTTAGGTCTGCTGCAAATTTGATCGGTCTCCCCCCAATTCCCTCCTCCAGGTCATTTATAAAAATGTCGAACACCACTTGGCCCAGGATAGAGACTTGAGGAAGCGCACTTAAGACATTCTTACAATTTGATGTGCAGCCATTTATGACCACTCTGAGTAAATTTACTCAGCCATTTGTGAATCCAAACAGTTGCCTTGTCAATCCCATATTTGGTCATATTTTTCAATAAGTATGGTATGAGATACTTTGTCAAATGATTTACTAAAGTCAAGATACACTTTATTTATTGCAATTTCCTGATCAACCCAGTCAGTGATTCTGTCATAGAAGGAAATTAGATTAGTGTGGCATGGCTTGTTTATAACAAATCCAAGCTGGCTCTGATAAATTACTCCATTCTCACCCGAGAATGCATACATGCTGTTTAAGAATTTGTTCAAAGATCCTTGCCAGGATAGAAGATGTAGTTTCCTAGCTCAATCTCATTCCCTTTTTTTGAAGATATGGACAACATTTATCCTTCTCCAATCTTCTGGGACTACTCCTGTTCTCCACTGATTTTCAAAGTTTAGAATTTTCAAACAGAGGTTCAGCAATTACCTCTACTGCTTCTTTCAGTACCCTAGAACCTAATTCACCTGGACCAAGAGACTTGAATTTATTTAGGTTAGCTAAGTGTTAACTTATCATGTCTTTGTTTATAGATGGCCTATTTTATTTTAGCTTGTTTTATTCCCTCAATAGTGCAGGGAAGATCAGCGGATGTTGCATTTATTTTCTGAGAGAAAACAGAATTTGAAATAAAAATTTAAAAGTTTAGACTTCTCAACATAATTTTTAGGAAATTCACAATTTCATCCTGTAAACTTCTTATAGCATCCATGACTTTTCTTTTGCTTTTGACATCCCCTCAAAATCTTTTTTTTATTGATTTTGGCCTCTCTTTCAAATCTCAATTCATTCTCATTTTTAGCTATTCTGACACTTGCCCTATAGTTTCTGCAGACAGCATTATATTCTTCTTTAAATAAGCCCCACCTTTCCATTTGATAAACATTTTTTTCTTCATTTTTAGTATGCGTTGAAGTTCTGTGTTCATCCATCCTGGTTTCTTTAAATGCTTCTCATTTTTACTTTTTTATGGGATTGTTAACAATTGTGCTTTGAGAATCTCATTTCACAAAAGTTCCCATCCTTCTCGGACATTTTAGTTCATAAAAACATCCATCCATTGGTTCCTTCCTAACCTCCTTCTGAGTCCATTAAAATCTGCCTTTGTGAAATTCAACCTTAAATTCTTCTAAAGTCTCTCCCCCCTTCTTATCCAGAAGGATAGCATGATCACTGCCTCCTAAGGTCCCAGACACACTTACTTCCTCAATAGAGATGAGCGAGCCTACTCGACCATGCCCCTTTTTCGCCCGAGTACCGCGATTTTTGAGTACTTCCATACTCGGGCGAAAAGATTCGGGGGTGAGTGGGGGGTTGCAGTGGGGAGTGGGGGGGAGAGGGAGAGAGAAAGGGCTCCCCCCTATTCTCTGCTGCTACCCCCCGCTCTGCCATGCCTCCCCCCGCCCCCCCCCCCCCGAATCTTTTCACCCAAGTACGGAAGTACTCGAAAATCGCGGTGCTCGATCGAGTAATTACTCGAAATGAGTAGGTTCGCTCATCTTTATTCCTCAACCATTTCCTCCCTGTTGATAAGAATTAGGTTCAAGGTAGCAGATCCCCTTGTTTTCTTTTCCAATTTTTTGAAGATAAACTTATCAGCAAGAGAGGATAAGAGTGTGTTGGACCCATTACTTTTGCCTGGAATAAGAACAAATGTCTGGATAGTTAAAATTTCCCATAATCCCTATGTTGTACTTTTTTGAGAACTTAGCCATCTGATGTAGAAAGAGTTCTTCCATATCTTCTGCTTGTCAAGGTGAATTATGGTAAAAGCCTACAATGGTGTCCTTTCTGTTGTTCTCTCCTTGATTCTTACCCAAACAATTTCTACAGAGCTTCTATTCTCAGAGACTTCAATCTCTGCGAAAATGTATGCCTTCTAACATACAACGCAACACCTCCTCCCCTTCTATTAAGTCTGTTTCTTAAAAATAAGTTGTATTCTTCAGGCCTTGTCTGATACAGAGATATAGATAAAGTGTACCCCCGCTATCTATAACAACTTGTCACTCAGGATACTGGGAAAGATGAATTCAATGTTTTAATCTCCCCTTCCTCCCTCACATCTGAGAGGCCTCTGATATGCACTGGGCCTCAGGAAGTATTTTCATCATGAAGGAAATGAAGTTAGCTAGTGACAGGGGGATTCTAATTATCCCCCCTGCCAGTGAGGCTTAATACCTCTTTTATTTCTCTTAGACAGGCAACTCTGAGGCAGATTAATGGGAAAATCTTTTAATACGGGTTATTAGTTATGCAGAGGTCCCATCCCAATAGGAGTTATACCTTCAGAATCGGGCGCACCAGCTGAATGAAACGCATCTTCCCATGTTGCGGTACGAGCTCAGTATCACCCCCAATTGATGTATCCACATACCTGGTTATAATTTACATTTCATGCTTGATGTTGCTAAATAGATAAAATCATGACCAGAAATATGCCGTGCCTATATTCCCAATCGGAGGGCCTCCAGCCAAGATATGGGGAAAATGAGGAATTATGATTTTTCCATAAGGGATGTACAGCCCCAACCCTCCTGAATGACTTAACAGGTGGCGGGGAAGGTGTGTTCTGAGGGACCCTTTATTATTCGGGGCTCCACAAACCCCTGTTGTCATACTTCAGAGATACGCCTTGGCGTAAGACTGCTCCCATTACTTCAGTGACTCTGCACGGATCAAAATCTTGGGCATGACAAATCCCAAATCTGGTATCTTTTATATATATATATATATATATATATATATATATATATATATATATATATATATATATATATATATATATATATATATATATATATATATATATATAAAATCACTGCTAGTTTTTTTTTTAGACTAAATCTGCAATTTATTAGTTAAGCCTTGTCCGTATAAAAAGAACCATAAAATCTGAAGATTGTGTTCATAATTCATAGTCTGGGTCCCAGCTTACCTTAACAGCTGGTGGTGGCAGCGTTTCTATGTGAGTGGCCTTGTAGCATGCTGGAATGTGTTAGACCGGATCAGGGGGTGATTTGTGTTTTCGGTCTGCATCTGGCAGGACCCTGTGAAAGCTAGTTACAAATCCACCTGTAGTCTGGCGAATCCATACTTGCAATCTCGCTAGAATGATCAATCGAGGCTCTGATCTGACACTTGGTCATAGCAGTGGGGCACTCAGAACAGTTGATCTGTGACAAAGCGTAGATAGAGGAGGGATCTGTCAGGTCTCCCCTCTTCCATCCGTGACACCTTGTATTCCAATCATGTGTATCATACAACCATGTTTCTGTGATGCGTATGATATCATATTTCTCTTCCTGTGTTAGGAGCTCCAATTCTCCTTGTTTGTTTTCCATGCTCTGTGCATTTGTGTATAAGCATTTTAGTTTGTGAACGGCGTTTATTACTGCTCTAGTTTTCTTCTGATATTTTTGTCTTTGTACTTTCTTCCCACTTCTAGTAGCAAGGTTTGCAATTGTATTCATTTTTAGTATATTTTTGCCTGGCCTTTCACTTCCCTTTCCATATTATTCTAGTTTAAAGCTCTTCTGAACAGAGTAGCAAGGTGCCCGCAAAATATATGCTTTCCTGTATTTGTAAGCTGCAACCCATTTTTATCAAAGCGTCACATGCTTCCATCCCTCTACTTCTGCAGATGCACTGAAATTTATTTTCCTTCAACATTCTGAAGAGTTACTTTTGCTCCGTCAAGGAAATCCTCATCTTCCCAAATGAGTTTCAATGTAACTATTCTCTCCTCAAGACTTTCCCCCCCCCCCTGCAATAGAGACACAAGCTTGCATTTCTGGCAGGTGAATTTTGGCTTTTCCTCTGGTAAATCTGTAAACATATAGCATATGTTAAGGTTGTGCATTTTGGACCTGTGGTTCTACAGGTTTCCTTATGCACCCCTTCACAGGTAGCGGTTAATTGAGCTAGCTGAGTGTGGTATTATCCACCAACCAACCCCCCTTGTCAGCTGCAGATAAATACCAGCAAAGTCTTGTGAGAGATTGCTGGTCAGTTTAGCGCTTCTTTGTATCTTAGTGTAGAGCCCACTCAGAGTTGGTGTGGTGCATGCTCGTCTTTAGTGTCCGTTTCTCCTTCTCTAAAGACGGTCTAGGCACCTGCTGTCCCTCCCCTCCTTGCTTTCTGGGATGCATACATTGGGTAGTGTGTCGTACGGTGACCACACAGATGCAGGCGGCCCACAGGTTTCTCTCCATCCCTGGGCAGGTGCAGACTCCAGACGTCTTAAATCTTGTGTTTTTCAGATGGGTGATGCCTGACACTGTTCCCCATGTCAGCACGGTGGCTGACTTTCTATTCCCCTGGTGTGAGGACAATTGGACTGGCTATGGTCTACCATCTGTATGCATGTGAGCTCTGGGTGGGGTTCCTGTTATATGTTGTATGCACAACAATGTGTGTTGGTGTGAACAGTGATGTGTGTATTATGTCTGTGCAGGTGGCCAGACATGTGCTTTAGGTGCAGTCCACTTCTGTGTTCAGTGTGTGTGTGTGTGCACAGTGTCGTGTCCTGTGTTTTGTGCATGCTCCAGGTTCCTAATCAGGGATAGCTAGATCCCAGATGAAGACAGTGGGGCTGACCATATCAGGACGATTACCCTGCTTTTAGGCAGGGGTTCCCCACTTTCCCTGATTAGTAAGGCACAGGGGTCCTTCCATCATTGCCTGGAGAGGTGCAATTTGTCAGTGCAAATGCTGAGTGAGTGTTTGTGGTTTTAAAAGGACACCATCCTGCATCCGTACGGAGGTGTGGCACCTTAGAGTGCCGAGTGGTAAACAGAATACACTGCAGCTCACCATATGGCTAAACTCCCCTTTGATGTTGCACATAGTCAGTTGATGTCCACTTCCAAACTTCTAATAGTTAAAAATTCTCCAACTGATATTTAACCTATACCATGATACTAAGCGTGCAATTTGGTGATGTTCTCCAAGCAGCTAGGCCTGACTAAGCTCACAGCAACTTTTCACTGTTCACAAAATGCATCGAGATTATGCAAATTATCTCTCTGGAACCCCAATACCTGTTGTTAAATGTCTTCCAAGTAGCTAGACCCAGCTAAAAGCAGCAATTGTCCCACTCACAGTGATTCTTTACTTTTCCCAGATTGCACAGGAAACATGCAAATTATCTTCCTGGAGCTCCAATCCCTGGTCTTAAATGTCCCCGAGTAGCTAGATCCAGCTAAACTCAGCAATCATCTCACAGTGACACTTCAACTTTCCCAGAATACACTGGGAATATGCAAATCATCTTCCAGGAGCTCCAATCTTTGGTATGTGCCATCTCTTAATAATACGCTTTATACCTCTTATAGAATACCCCTGGAGGTTCCTCCATACATACCCATCAGGACACTGAACCTCTTTTCCCAACATATATATTGTAATTGATTTGACGATGGCTGTTGTAAACATCAAGAGCTACATTTTCAACTTTAGCATTAGTTGTTTGATTTTTTTAATTTTCAAAATTTCCCTGGGGCGCCTATGTTGGAGATACCCACATCTTTCCTATATTGTCTCTATAAACAGCTTATTGGTATGTGTGTGTCTTGTGGCATCTACAGTAGATAGAAGTTAACAGAGAAATCTGATGGAATATTATAATTTCCAGGATGACTACATGAGCGATGACATCACTGCTAAGGTTGATAGCACTCCTGCAGAGCATTTAGACAGGTATAGATCACCGCTGGATCATGGGCTACAGTGAAACACTGAGTGGAAAGTGTTTATACTCAGCGAGAAGCCTGCGAGCCAGCAATGATTTTTATGCTCACTGAAAGTCAGTAATAACAAAATGTGAATGAATAGTGAACTATTTTTAGCATCCCCATGGGACAATTATCGCTCATTTTTGTTCGTTTGAACACATTTTGAGCGATAATTGTCCCATGTAAGTGGCTTTAAAGACCATGGAATGGTGATAGTGATACATACAGAGCCATAGCCTTTTGTATAGTGTAGAGTGTTGTTAGCCTGCCTTATCTATACCTCCACAAGTAGAATGAGTACAATAGAGCTGTCATTATATTTTGTTGCTCAGTCCCAGTCTACACAGCAAAGTGTCACGGTCTTGTAGTGGGTTCAGGGTCTAGTGGCTGAGGCAGACTGGATAGATGTTGTTAACAAAGTAAGCATAGTTAACAGTCTAGGTTCAGTACACAGATCATCGGCAGATAATTTAGCATAAGGCAAGGATCAAGTCAAAAGCAATCTAAATTATGTATGCTGATAATTGACAGTAGATTACAGGTAAGGCAGCAAAAGTAGCAACAAACTGCACTAAAGGTAACAAGCAGAATAATCTGGCAAGTGGGAAGTGCTAGGGCCAGGCTTATATAGGAAATCAGAGATAGGACTAGACAATCAAGGCAAGGAATTCCTAGAGGCAAGGAACTAGGTCTACATGTTCCGTCCAGAATCACCAAAGGCTCAATGAGAATAGCTAGTGCCAAGGGCACAGGTGTTTCTTGGCTTTATTCCTAACATAAGAAAGGTATTGAAAAGATAAAGTGTAAGCCTATTCTCTCAATGTAGTGACCAATGTGAAAACTGCAATATTTTGAGATTTATTTAATATAGGTAGTCACATGAAAAATAGAAAAAATATCCCCAAAATTGAAAAAAAATGTTTGTAATAAAAACCTGATTCAAATAAAGTGTCATTATCTGATCATATATACTCTTTGAGCTAAATACATTAGATGTTAAGTGACCCATACTAGAGTCATTGTAAAGGGAGTACGCCCTTATTTTATGATAAAAAGATCCAATGTCACATCATTAAAAAGCAAAGGGATTGTAAGGAGAATACTGCATGGCTTTAGTTGTCTGACACACCAGCCACATGTAAAAAGTTCTTCAAATGTCCTGTCTACAAGCACAGTATAAATGCACGCAGAACAGATGCAGCTCCTCAGGCACTTCAATGTTCTCTAATACATTCTGGCAAGTGGAATTTTATATGCATGTGTTCAGAAAGGTTAACTACAATATAGTTAAATGTCACATATGATTCCATTGTAGAGCCTTTATATATATAGAATTTCTACACGCAGATCGCAAGGGACTCTTTAAATGATTTGATATGCTTGTATTGTTTATATATTTCCAAATAATGTGTCTAAATACAGTTAATTTAGTCAACATGGTGGTCAGCATGAGCATTTATGCCATTATTTTATCGTTTACTGAAGTTGTATCTACTCTGTGCTTAAAAAAATATTTTGGTCACAATTACTTTTTTATTGTTGATGTTTACAATAGCCATCAATTAGTAATCTACAGTGTATGTGTGTGTATACTGCGTTCTCTACGGGGCAGAATTGTTACCATCAAGAATTTTGTGGTGCATTGTATACTCACTTTCTACTATACTGTAACTAGGTGCACTCAGTCATTCAATGAGGAACTAATCCTAGTTTTTACACCACTTTATTATTGAGTTTTTTCTTTCAGAACCTAAAAGAATCCTAAAAGGAGGAGAAATTTAACCCAATTGCAACCCCCTATACAGTTTAGGACAAGCCATGTTCCTTCTACAGGAAGAGGAAATTACAGTTTTGGACAAAAAGAGTTAAACTTGAAGTAGCTGTAGCTCAGGATCTGTCAGTGCTGCAGACATACTTTTGATGCCCTTAAAAGCCACAAAGCTTGTCTGTAGCACTGATATAACCAGAGCTACAGCCATTTAAAGCGGAGTTGGGAATACTGAGTTTAGAACTGTCACGTTTCAATATGCATAAAGAGAGGAGAAGGTGGGCAAGTAGGCAGCAGAGAAGATCTGTGATTCTCCTGCCTCCACCCCTGTTCAAGGGGAGGTGTGGCATGCAGTTTTCTTGATGGTATCACACCTCCCCCATCAATCTGAGAGCCTATTTACTCTCTCATTATCACACATATGGGTCGATTTTCCAGAAAAGGAGTGGGAGTGAAAATATGAGGACTTGCTCATCTAATCACACCACTACACCCTTTAACCCTGCAGTATCTGCAGTTATTGCTGACCACTGCATCTAAGCATTTTTACAGAAATAGTTTTTCTTCTTTACACAAGGCTTTTAATATTGAAAAGTAAAAGGAACAATTAAAAAAAAACTATAAAAATCGGTATCTCCACATATATAACATCCCATACTATGAAGTGTTACATTATTTATCCAGCATCGTAAATTCCATAAAAATGACCAAAAAAGAAAATGTCAAGATAGCCATTTTCTGTTCACCTTACTACCCACAGAGCAGGAATAAAAAAGAATTAAAAAGACATATGTACCTCACAGAATAGAACCTCTAAAATCTACAAGTCATCCTGCTAAAAAAAACAAGCCCTTATACAGCTCTGTCAATCGAAACATAAAAATGCTTTGGTCTGGCAGTGTGGTGGCACGCAAAAAGTCTTTTTCTAAAAAAAGAAGTGTTTATATTGTTCAGAAAAACATAATAAAAGCTCCATAAATTTGGTGTGGTTGTAATTGTAATGGCCTGTACAATATGGTTAACATATTTATACCACACGGTATATGCTGTAAAAATAGATCCCAAAATGCAATGGGGACACAGAGAATAGAACTCATTGATTTCAATGGGATAGTTTTTAGGAGTGTGTTTTGCACACACATGGAAAAAAGTACGACCTGCTCCATCTTCCTGGGTTTTGTGCAGCAAAGGCCCCATAGAAGTCTAATATGTAAGGCGGAGTGCGAAATTCCGCGCAAAATCGTGAAAAAAGAACACATCTGGACCTTATTTAGCTAAATAGCCTTTAATGCATAGACAAAGTATGTCGCACATGTAAACTGGCCCTGATGCGCAAAAAGTACAGCATTATGTACAGACACTCACGCAAATGTACTTATTCCAACCTCATTCATGCGCAAACACGTTGTGCTATGGTGAGCGTTTTTGAGCATATGCTCGTGTGAAACCGCCTTATATTTTTTCTTCCTACTGGATGCACTTCTGGCGTTGGTTCAAAAAACAGCATCAAAAGTTGCCACAAGAACTGCCAAAAAAACCCTAATACAGTTAGTCCCCGACTTGCGAACAGGTTCCGTTCCGGGAGCCCGTTCGCAAGTCCGTTTTGTTCGCAAGTCGAACAAATGGTTGTATGGAGGGGATCGCGGGTGGATCCCGCTCATTACAACGTCGGGTGCCGGCTGTTCTTACAGCGGGCACCCGGCGGCAGCAGTTCCGACGAGCCGTGGCGCTTGTCGGAACTGTTAACACTTTAAATACCGCTCTGACAGCGGTATTTAAAGTGTTAACAGTTCTTACGAGCAGCGCGGCTCATCGGAACTGCTGCCGCCGGGTGCCCGCTGTAAGAAACAGCCTGTACCCGACGTTCAGGGGGCCCGTACAGCGTCCCACGATGAGATCGCGGGACGCTGTGTGGTTGCTAGGCAGCCGGGGACCTCCTGAAAGGCCCCAGGGCTGCCTATGCAGAGTGCCTATCAAGCGCACGGCTTGATAGGCGCTCTGCATAGACAGCCCTAGGGCCTTTCAGAAGGCCCCCGGCTGCCCAGCAACCGCGATGTGACCGGACAGGCTTCTATCAGGCTTGATAGAAGCTTGTCCGGTCCCTGCACAGTATGATGTAATGCCATAGCATTACATCATACTGTGCTGTACAGATAGTTCGTATCTAGCGAAATTCGTAAGTCGAATGTTCGCAAGTCGGGGACTATCTGTAGTCTTTTTCATTTTGTCAAATATAGAAAATAACTTGCAAAACCTATTCAGGTTTCATTCAGCAGAATTATGACACATAATACCAGAATTCCAAGAATAGAATATAACTATAATATTATATTAATGTCACTCTTGCCAAGTGTATTTTTACAATATTGCAGTATGTTTCTGCCATAATAATTGCAAAATATCAAGGTTATTATAACACCTAGAAAATAAAACAATTAGCGCACTTTTTAATATTATATAATATTGTATAATAAAAACCTCACACAAGTGTTTTCGCATGCGGAAAAGTGTTGGTTACTTGCATTTTTTCTTTTCTCATTTTTCCAGCAGGTTTTATACTTTGTTTAGTTATAATATGTTCATTTCCCACAAGATGCCCCAAGTTTTGCTTAAAGACAAGGTGGTATTTCTCCAGGGTCTACAACAAAGGATTACAAAACCTTTAAAGTGTGTGAAAAAAAACACATTTTTACTTACGTTGTGCTTTGTGAGATTGGAAATATTAGTAGATATAGCTTGTAACCACTCTATGCAGTCATCAGCCGATAAGCACTGTATTATTCCACTGCAAACGCCATCTACCGCAGTGATCTGAAATGCATTTTGCCTGTAAATACAGCAATTATTTGAAGAATAGCTATTGTTTACTAGATAATACAGGTGTGCTAGCACAAATACTTCATGAAGATGTAAAACTGCAAAAATACGCACAAAATAAATTCACAGCATCACGGTTGTTCTGAAATGTCTTTAGGCCCAATGTCATTGGGCGGATTTTAATTTAAAAATCCGCGCAAGTCTCCCATGCGGGAGACTCACAGCTCTAGCCGCTCATAGGGGTGTATTAGTATCTGCAAGGCAATTTAAAGCATGCGGATGTGATTTTTTTTCCCGGCGTGCGGATCGCACGCGTGGGAAGAAATCACAGCATGTTCCTTTTTCTGCGGATCCCACAGGACAGCTTCCATCGAGGTCAATGGAAGCCATCCAATCCGCGGCACACCCGTAGCTGTCACTGTTTATGTGCCGTGGATCTGCGTGAAAGCAGATGATTAAAAAAAATTGCACTGTGCAATCATCCACCGTGCTAAAGAAAGAAGATCCGGCCGGCATGGGGAAGATCCGCACTGGATCTGGACAGGTTAGAAAATGTATTTTCCTGCCCATGTCCCCGGGCACAGCTGGATTCCGTTGTGGGATTCAGCAGTGGAATCCATGCATGCAAGTGGACATTGGGCCTTAAAGAGGGTCTCCTTCATTAAACATAATTAAAAATATAGATACAGTATTATTAGGTGTTTAGAATTAATGCAAATCTTAAAGTGGGTGTTAAATCTGCAGGTCCCCAACCACGGGTACTGGTATATTATTTCTTGGCCTTTTGTTTTTGCCTTGTCAGGGCACAATCATATTGACTCCACAGTAAATATGTTGTCTGTTGCTGCAAGGATGCCTGATATCGATTTTCAGAGTTTCATACTTGCGTTCCATGCCCCATCCTTTACATGAAGCTCTTCTTATTCAGATTGGCTGCTGAATATAATAACAAGCCCATTACTCCATTGCCCTGAAGCCAGCACTTAGGAAATTGATTTCCATTCTAAACAACAAACAACTAAACCCCCAAAGAGAAAAATGTGCTAACTAGAGATGAGCAAACGTACTCGGTAAGGGCGATTTCGCAATCGAGCACCGCGATTTTCGAGTACTTCACTACTCGGGTGAAAAGTACTCGGGTGCGCTGTGGGTGAGCGGGGGGTTGCAGCGGGGAGTGGGGGGGAGAGGGAGAGAGAGAGGGCTCCCCCCTGTTCCCCGCTGCTACCCCCCGCTCCGCCGCGCCTCCCCCTGCCCCCCGGCGATCCCGAGTACTTTTCACCCGAGTAGTGAAGTACTCGAAAATCACGGTGCTCGATTGCGAAATCACCCTTACCGAGTACGTTCGCTCATCTCTAGTGCTAACCAAGTAGAAAATGTAGATTATTAACTATCATTAATTCCAGGTCAAATGTGCCTCAGCAGAGGGTGATCCTGCTGATTCATATCAATAGACTTGGTGCAGATGTGTCTTCTCTGTGACACGCTGGCACATAGCTAGGGGGGGCATCCCAGTCATCTGCCCAGGGTGCAGATAAGGGCCTCGCTGTTCACCAAGCTTATTTTGCTGAATGTGAAATTAATTGTATGTGTCTTTAAGCCATGGATACAACAGCGGCAATCCTGGAAGCCATGCTGGGCTCCTCGGTCAGCCATCTAGCACCTTCTAGGTAGCGCAAGTGGTACATTGATGTCATCATGTTGCCTACATAATTCTGCAAGATGACAGCTGCGGAACATTATACTTATATATTCCTGCAGAGGAACATTATAGCTACAGCGGGACATTATGCTTACATGAGGACATTATGTCCATATATTCCTAAAAGAGGACATTATGGCTACAGCAGGGCAATTATGGCTACAGGAGGACATTATGCCTATATATTCCTAATGGGGGGACATTGTGGCTATATATTCCTAAAACAGGACATTATGGCTACAGCAGGGCAATTATGGCTACAGGAGGACATTATGCCTATGTATTCCTAATTGGGGGACATTATGTCTATATATTCCTAAAAGAGGACATTATGGCTACAGCAGGGCAATTATGGCTACAGGAGGACATTATGCCTATGTATTTCTAATGGGGGGACATTGTGGCTATATATTCTTACAGGAGGATATTACGGGAACAGGGGGTCATTAAGGATATATATTTCTACAAGAGGACACAATAGCTATATATACCTACATGGGGACATTATGGCTACAGGTGAACATTATGGCTATATAGTCATACAGGAGGAGGACATTATGCCTATATATTCCTATAGGGGGACATTATAGCTACAGGAGGGCATTCTGCTATATATTCTCACAACAAAACATTATGGCTATATATTACTACAGGGGGGCAGTATGGCCATTTAATACTACAGGGGGACACTATGGCTATTTATTAATGCAGGGGGACAGAATGACCATGTGTTTAGTACAGGGGGTCTGAATCATTTATTACAAAAAGACAGTGTGCCTTGTTATTCATTACTCAGGGAGTACTGTGAGTTCCACTGCTATATAGTACACTCTTTGTAAAAAAAAAAATCCCGCACCTAGAAGGAGTTGTCATTTTGCTGTAAAATTCAGCCTACAGTTATATTTCAGGTGGATATGCAAATGATTAGATTAACAGTCTTGCCACCTGAGGCCCTAAACATGGTTCCACTCTTGACCTATAAAAAGGCTCTCGGAGGCTACTTGTGTGTAGTTGTCACGCCCGTGCAGCATACAAGCACAAGCTCAGCACGGATGCAGGGTGATGATAACCACAACTGTAGTTGATAAACTACTGCACTGACGAACAGTGCACATCACAACTGAAGTACGTAACCCAGATACAAGACCTGTGCGACACCAGAGCACAACACTCCACACGGCAACAGGAAACGTTCATACGATAGAAAATAGCCGCACACCACGCAATGCGGGATGGTAGCACCACTCTAGGGAGGGGGGAGGAAGCCTGGCCCTAAGCAGGGAGGCTGATGGGTCCCTGCCTAAAGCCAGGACAGCGCCTCGATAAAAGGTGGCCTAGCAATTTTCTTTCTGGGCCCTGATTGTCCCTATAAGAACCCCTGGAGAAATACATCGACACGCCCAGCAAACCAGAAATTAAAAGCAACAAAACACACTGAAAAGGAACCAGCAGGTACTTATCAGTAAGTTGTGAAACACCCAGTACAGCAGAGCCCCATACTTCAAGTTCTCCACTGTGGAACAGAATAAGCAGCACTGCTCATCAGGAGGGGTGAAAATATATAGCCACTCTGCACATGAAAACAATGGCAGAGCAAATAGCAAACCACACCTCCAGCCTACTCTTAGGCATGGATAATCCAGCATGCATCTATGCAGCAAGGCAGACAGCACCAGCAGACCCCATACCTCCTGATTGGCTGGAATCAGCACATGTGATGGGGCAGAGCTTCGCGATGACGCGTACAAGGGGGTGGAGCCAGAACGCCGCTGCTGCCGTGCCGAGCCGAAGGGAAAAGACCCATCTGCGCAAGCGCGTCTAATCGGGCGATTAGACGCTGAAATTAGACGGCACCATGGCGACGGGGACGTCAGCAATGGAGCAGCTAAGTGAATAACTCCTGTATGGCTCATATTTAATGCACGATGTATATTACAAAGTGCATTAATATGGCCATACAGAAGTGTATAACCCCACTTGCTGCCGCGGGACAACCCCTTTAATGATTACAATAATAATTATTTGGAGTATTGTAATTGTTCTACTAGACTATTAATGGATAAAAGTAGGACATGGAATGTCGACTCTCCAGCACAAGCACACAGATGAAGTCATATTGTGTATTGTTATTATTTTTAGGTAGTTTGTCAAAATTGTACGGGGAATGGGAGAAGAGGGGCATGGAACTAAACCTTTGCCCCAGATGAAGGAAAGCCTAGCTATCCCTTTGTAAAATGTAGCAAATTTGCTGCAGATTATATGCAGTAGAAAAAAAATCTGTAGCAAATCCTCACCAAAATGCATATCAAAATTCACACCATTTGGTGAGAGTTTTGATGTGAAAATACAGAAGATTTTACTCCTTTATTTAACAGATTAAATCTGATGCAAATTTGCAGAAAAAAATCTAAGTCAAAATCAACATTAAATGCTGCAGATTTTGATGTGAATTTTGGTGCAGATTTTTTTCCGCTGTGGTAAATCTGCAACTAATCTGCCAATTTAGATCACTGATTCCATGGTTGCCAACCAAAATAAGAGACTTTAACCCATTGTTTGTGACGAAAAAACTGTTATGAAGCTGAAGGGACTGTGCAGGTTAGGTTACATTTACATCTGCTCTGCAGTCGATCTGGCATAAGATCCCAGGCAAAATAATGCACTATGCTTAAATTAATTCTTGTTTTCTAATTTCTCTGCACATCATTTTTGGCTATAAAAACAAAAAGGGTAGATTCCCTGCCTGGAACAAACATTTAATTACTCTGTTTTTGAACCATTGCAAGCTGTTTCTATATTCCCTTTTAAGGCATAGGTTTATCAAAAGGAGGGAGTACTTTACTTTGGACCCAGAGGCATAGCTATGGGGATGCAGGGGCCTTAGAAGGCCCAAAGGCCCCTCCAGCAAATAAAAAGACACCAGTATTATAAATAGCACATGGTAGGTAGGGGGTCCTGTTATAGATTTTGCCTATTTCAGGACCTAAGAGCTTCTAGTTATGCTGGTCTTTGGACCCCTTTATAAGCCAGATTAGAGAGTTATTAAAATAGTGTAGCTCTCACTCTGGCAGATCTATTACCATATAATGTAATACTACATTCCAGCTTTGTAGGGCCTTTCCCAGTAGTCAGTCTGTTAATAGCTAAATAAATATTTAGAGGGAATGTATCATTGGAAGTGCACCAGAATTGTGGCAGCAATATTTTGGCACATGCTTGCTTTGTACATAAATGTGTGTTTTTTCAATTATTAAGCCCAGCCCTTTTCTGTACAGTTGAGGAAGCCTTAGTGGGAGGAGGGGGTGTGGCCTCCAGAAATCCAGCAGATGTATTATAATCTACGCCAAAAACTAGCACAAATTATAATGCAAATCTACACCATTTTATAGCTGACATATTTTTTGACTATCTAGCACATACACCTAATTTATTCAAGTGGCATGTGCCTTTTAGTAAATTGGGTGCATCTTACTTCAGCACAAATAGGATTATGAAGTATGACAAGCCAGTCTTGATAAATTCCCTTCTAAAGTTTATTTTACTTTGGGTGCCTCGGATATGTTTGTTGTATAATGCTACTTTGGTGATATGGAGCACTATACCAGGCGGAGCATGGAACTGTGACTAAGTGGCGGAGGGCAAACACAAGGGTATTTGCAGAAGTAGTATACTAATTTAATATTAAGAATGATTACTGTAATTTCATCATTTAAAAAAAGGATAATTAATTATTAAAATTATACCACATGAAATGTGACTTTTACCCACCGCAAAAACTACTAGAAGAGTGATTTGTAAAAATGCAGACTGTTAAGGAATTCCGTAGACTAAGACAATACCTCAGGGATGAGTTTTGTTTATTGAACAAGTTGTATATAATATCTTTTACATGATTGCTAAATGAATGTCGCTGTTAATCATAAGATTTTTCTGCTGAGGCCAACATATTGTTCTTGCTGGTTTATTGCTTAACAATATGCTAATCTGAATTTAATGACTCCTTTATATTTATGCTAGATAGTTGTGTGTGGCCTATTTTGTTATTAATGTCTGTAGAATTCTAAGTAATGTAGCCAGGTGTTCCCGTTTTAAGCTTTTTATCAAGGGACTCAATGCTAATTAATACACAACATATGGTTGTTTTGTAACCTTCCTTTACATTGAGATAAGGCATTTTCTAATTTCTGACAAAACAGCTATTCTTTGAGTTTGGAGTCATCTTAAAATCCATATTTTTGGAAGTCTAGGTGAAAATACATCACCATGTAATGTTCAGCTATGACAATTAAAACAAACACAATGATAAAAGTATCACGAACTGAATGAAAAATCCATAATTCAATTTGAATGAGAGAAAAAAATTAACGGTCAAATACAATTTGCATAAAGGAAAAACTTAAAGTAAAACTGGCCAATTTAAAAGTGAGGAATAAACCATAATTCTCACATTTGGATGAAAGAGTTTCTTAAAATCTACAAATTGATACCACATTAACCTATTAGATATCTTCAGTCTTCCTATGGGTAGATCCTTAAAATACAGTCTATTGCTTAGTTTAAGTGTCATATCTTTCCCCAATCTAGCTATTTTCAACATTAATAATAGTCTGTAATCTTTTCTTTGATATAAAAAATAATAGTTTATTCCCAGGAAAGAAAAAGAATTTCCAATCAAAAAGAAAAAAAATTGAAATATAATAGTAAACCAGAAGTTGTACATAATTTACCAGATCTGTTTATTTTGACAAGTATTCCTCCTTCAATAAATATTACACTTAGTGACAGATGCGATGAGACTGTCAAATCAGATTGTGTTAGGTAATCTAGACTTTCATATGGTTGCTTGATCATGATTAACAGTTCTAAGAGAAATATTCCTTCAAGAAGCAAATTGTAAGCTGGTGTTAAGTATTGCTATCATAGACAGATGGCTTCCTGAGTACTTTTAATTCTAATTTGGTCCATGTTTTGAGGATCATAATATGGAGCTAAAAAATATCTAGGTATCTATTTACATAAGTGTATATTTCATGGCTTTTTCTCTTTTTGATTAAAAATACACCCATTATGTGTACTGGATCAGTACAGGGTTGCTACAAATGATCTTCCCAATTTGTAACACTCATAACTCACATTTCATGACACTCGGATATGAAGATTTCATATCAATGTAAAGAGAAACTCAAAAAGTTTTGTTGCCCAATATCAAAATTGTTTTCCACATTAGAGGTGTTCAATGTGAGCCTCATTTGTCACTCAACACACATGAAACCTGCAGTTAGGTTTCTGTCATACACGTGGTAGCGTATCATGATTGACTGATGCAATTGCTTCTGTCGTGTGTACTCGCAGATCATGCATGGTGGGAGGTAAGGGGGGCATGTAGATTCTATCTCTAAAGCCTGGTTTAGACAGAACGATTATCACTCAAAAGATATCTTTTGAGTGATAATCATTGTTTAAATTCAGCACAAGGTGATCGCTCAAACGTTGAGCGATCACTTTGCGCTCCGAGCCGGGGATGCAGAAGACAAGCGGGGCTGCTTGTCTTTTGCATTCAGCTGTTCTCTGCTTGGAGCGCCCGGTTGTTATACAGCTGAGCACTCTGAGCAGGGGATGCAGAGGACAAGTGGGGCTGCTTGTCTTCTGCATCCAGCTGTTCAATGCTCGGAGTGCCCGGCTATTATACAGCCGAGTGCTCTGAGCGGGGGATGCAGAGACGAGCAGGGCTGCTTGTCTTCTGCATTCAACTGTTCTCTGCTCGGAGCGCCCAGCTGTTATATAGCTGAGCACTCCGAGCGGGAAATGCAGAAGACAAGCGGGGCCGCTTGCCTTCTGCATCCAGCTGTTCTCTCCTTGCAGCGCTCAGCTGTTATACAGCTGAGTGCTCCGAGCAGGGGATACAGAAGACAGGTGGGGCCACTTGTCTTCTGCATCCTGCTGTTCTTTGCTTGGAGCGCCCAGCTGTTATACAGATGAGCGCTCTGTGCGGGGTATGCAGAACACAGCTGGAGTGCTGTGTTCAGGGAGCAGGATACAGCTGAAACAATAGTATCAGCTGTATCCTGCTGTGAATTCCTGATAAGCCTGATCGTTCTCGTTCAGCATGCTGAAAGAGAACGATCAGTGATTCCCTAATGAAAATTGCACGATATCAGGGCAATTAGACACAACGATTATTACTCAAAAGACGGCTTTGAGCAATTTTTGAGAGAAAATTGTTGTATCTAAATCAGCCTTAACACTCTCCCAGAAGGAAAAGAAAATCAGGAGGTGTAAGGTTCAGAGAACGTGGAGGCCAAGGAAGAGGTTCACTATTGTCACGATCAGCAGAGGCAATCCATCTATTTGGTAGTTACCTATTGAGCTTACTTTTGACTTCATCGTGAATATGATGGGTGGAAAGGTATGCCCCATCCTGTTGGAAGATGAAACCTGGGATTTCCTGTTCCAGCTGTGGCAGAAGCCATATCTGTAGCGTCCATGTATGAAATCCTTGTGATTGTTTCCTCATGGAAAAAAAAGGGTCCGTACACTTTCCTACAGTTACAGTGTAAAACACATTCACCTGGGGGGAAGTTGTGCATATTCTTCACTTATGCTCCCCAGATTATGACATTACATTTGTTAACTGTGCCCAAAAGGTGGAAGGTGACTAAATCACAAAAAATAATGATTCCATTAAACCACTGCTTTCCCTTAGAATTTGCATTATGTCGCAGAAAGAACATCATCTCATTTTGTCATCAGATTTCAGGGCCTCTAACAATTGTAATAGGAAGGGATAATATCACAAGCATTTGTGCAGAATCTTCCACAAAGTCGGTTGCAGGATGTCCAATTCTCTTCTTGCTCTGCCGGTGGTTTTTTGAGGCCTTTGTGTGAAACTTGCACAGACACGCTCCACGGTTTGCACGGTTACTGGTGGATGGCCAGATGATTTCCACATACATATGCAACCTTTTTCCTTAAAATTGGAGTACCACTTATAAACTACTGGGTGGATCTCCACCAAACTTTACACATTAATAACAGACTGATATATGTAAAAATAAAGGATACAAAATGCTCTCCTGCCTTCATTGGCAGCCATTTTATCTCATATATCTGCTGACTGTGGCACAATAAAAAATGTTGTGTCTCATTTAGCAAAACAGTAAGACTGTTCTTGTTGCCCATAGCAACCAATGACAGTGCAGCTTTCCTTTTAACTCAGCAACTTGAGAAATGAAAGCTGTGCTGTGATTCGTCTCTATGGGCAATAAGGAAAGTCTTACTGTTGGACAGTTTTGCTAAATTAAAATTTTTGAGTTTCCGTTTCTATTGATATCAAATTTATGTATCTAATTGTCATTAAATGTGAGTAATGAGTGTTTAAAATTGGTAAGATCATTTGTAATAACCCTGTATATTATCAGTATTTGATCCGTATGTTTTGCTGTATTTACATTAATTGGTATTTTTTATTGGGCAAAAAATTGATCCAAATTTGCCCAGTAGAGAATTAAATCAATGAAAGCCAATATGGAGGCAAATACAGATCAAATACTGATGACATACTTATGCGATCTTATCTGTAAGCTGCACGTATTATAGATCCGTATTATAGCTGTCTTACAATATGCTTATATGCAGCTGGTCTTGGAAGTCTTTGGAAGTCCTGTTCGAGTTTTTCCCAAATTAATTGGTGTCCTAATGCAACACTTAAAGTTGACTGGGGAGCTTTAACAAGGCTGAAATTTGACCACTTCCTTGTTAGAAAAGTGGCATGCTATGGCAGTGTTATTTTCAAAGGCAGTTGGCTGTTTAGTACGACGTTTTATCTATTCAATAGCCAACCATTTTGAAGGAGTGCATACGTATTTATCATGTGCCTACATAATCAACACAGCTTACTCATGGAATAATTTTCTTCTTCACATTTTGTTTCTTTCTTTAGTCGACCTTTGCAATGTGCAGGTATAAGAATTATGAGAAGAAATACAAAGCATAATGGAATCAGAGAGGCACTACAAAAACATCAGCTTTCTGTAGTCAGAGATGGATATTTCTCCTTTCTAGATTGATCAGTCTTACTGATTTCTTTTTAATCAATATTTTGTTCACAATCGCAAGTACTAATGAGTGGATTTTCAAGAATTCCCTAGTATGATCATTGCCCAAGAAAAAATTTGGTTGATTTACTCAAACAATTTTTTTTCACCAAATGTGTAAATATTTAAAAACTAGTTTTCTTCACCAATTCCCCAAGATGTGCTTCAGCCCGATTCACTACAATTGCTGAACCTGGAAAATTGATTCCATTATCCCAAGTGAGTAACAAAAGGTCATGAGTAAATCATACCTTTTTTTGGCCTTTAGGTATTTTAACAGTTTGGCCCATCTCACCCTACAGCAATCTTCAAGAAGTTGTATGAAAAAGAATTCTAAGGTTAAATAAATATGTTTGTTCCCAATACTTTCGAAAGTGTCCTGCCAATCAATAGCACTGAACAAATAACTGCCTTGCAGTTATGTGTCTGTAGAGAATTATACTGGAATCATGCTGGCTTATCTTTTACCTTCTCTGGCATTACCAAACGCACATTGTGCTGCTCATGCAACTTCTGTAATCAAAAAGCTCAACTGAGAAAAAACAGTAATGTCACAGTGTAAAGAGAAGAAAATCCCTATTTCAAACAAACTGGTCTTGCATGATAAACATTTCTTGACAGTCAAATGTCTAAGCTTGTATATATTCCCATTTTAAGCTGTTTACGACTAGAGGACCCCAGTTTGCTGTCACTGGCAATCACTCAATTACTGCAAGCAACATTTCCTTTTGTAAAGATAGTTGTCAAGGGAGACAAAGTATTTTGTTTTAGAAGTAGATAGGGACACATAACACAGAGATTAAACTGTGCTAACTTACCCTACTATTGTATTAGAACAATTAACACCTTTTATAATATTTGAGAGTTTCTCAAAACTTAATGAAAACCCATTAAGACAGCCATATTCCTGTTTCAGGTATAATCCAAACAGCAACAACAGCTGAAACAGTTACTAACCAATTTTTGGTCTAAAGCTCACGAGGAGCCTCCAAGTTGTACAGAGCTGTAAAATGGCTCCAATAGAGGCTTATAGGGCTCTATTTCAGGATACCTATGACTTCACATATGGCCTGCTCCAAAGGATGCCGCATTATGGCAGTACAGGTGTAGTTACAGGTTACAGAACTGGCACATCCTGATAATGCAATTTACAGCATTGTAGCACATTGTAGTTGAGTTATCATAATGTGTTAAATCTCAAGTTAACATTTGCTAAATCCGTATAATCACCTAGAAGTAGTGGTCAGTCAAATAAATCAGTAGAATCCCTTTTCGGGTAGAACTTTGTTTTTAAAAACTAAGCTTTTAGCTAAGTTCTACCTCAACACTAGTTCTTAACACTGGTGTGGAACATGGTTTAAGAGCCAGAAAAGCCCTGTATAACACTCCCAGACTGATAGCTCTTAGGCAGTCTTATACACTAATTTTAGGAATTCTGATACTTCTCGTTCGATATGAATTCATTTGGACCAAACTGGACTTTTTGCCTAATGTTCAGTGAACCAGCCAAACCAAACTTTTCAAAAATTGACTCACCAGAAGCATTGGTGTCAGAAGCATATTATTATGTTTTGGTGTCCACAAACTGCCAAAAATGCACCAAAAAGGGATGTGTGAATAAAGCCCAAGCCCCAAACTTTCTCCCGATTACCAGATCAAATTACCTAGCCAGACAATAATTAGGCAATATAAGCTCACTGGCAAAATATCGAACTTGCACTACCCTCCACAGTTGAGAAAATTGCACAAAGAACAATATAGTATACTTAATGTTTCTAACTTTTTCTTAGGAGGGAACATCACTCAGCAGATTTAAATAAAATATATAATTATTTTAATGAATTCACATACCCTCTGGGCTTAGAATGAAATCTAACCAGGTACGACATTTTTCTTTTATGAGTTTTATTGTACTAAGGCTCATCAATAAAATCCTAATCCAAATGATCCCTTGACAGTCTTGAAATTAGTTTTGCTATTGTAAACTATAAACACTTGTATACATAATTATATTCTCAAGACAATATCACAATATAATTTTCCAGGAAACTGAGTTCATACATTTACATAAAGTTGAAGAACTAACTTTTTTTTACCTGCATAAATCTGTTCCTGTAATATGCTGTGATAGTCTTGAATGCAGCAGTGGGATTAGTTGGAGATCACACCACCGTTTTTCCCATCGGAGGCCAGGTGATGCCGGCCATGAAGAGCACGATAAAGTATCCTGTAAGACAAGTGCAAAAGGGCAATAAATCTGTTTGCCTTGTTTAGAAATTATTACAGGAGCTACACAATATCCACACATTCATTGTTACTAGAAAGCTCCATGCACATCACACTGTCGTGTGCACAAAATAGGTGTAGGTAGGGAAACAAACTCTATAGGTCTGTGGAGCAGGTATTTCATTTAACACTGTAGGGTGCCTTTATGAGGCACTGCATTCTCTTCTAACAGGCAATACCTCTAATAATACCAGGCTGTGCTACCTGCAATGATTGTTCTCCCTTTGGATGCATATGGACTGCAGCCACAGGCGCTCCTTGAGCTTCGTACAACATATATGTAGAATACAGCTATGTTCATGAGGGTATAAGATAATGTACTTGGTTTCTAGAAATTAAACTATCCAGTTGACATAATTTCATTCTATTATAAAATCCCAATAATTGCTTTTAAATTCCTTTACATTTATATAATGTACAAGGCAATACTCCCCTTTAGGGGGCCGGAAAGCAGGCTTTATGATGAAATATTTGGCAGTGAAAGGGAACATCTGTCTGGGTGTAGCAAGAGAGGAGAAAAGCTCCTGTCATGCTGAGCTCAGGGACCCCTTCTGTGAGAGCGGTCTGTTGCAGATCAAGCTGCTACCATGTGTCTGACAGGGAAGGACGCCACCTAGATGGACACCCTGGTTGGGTAAATCAGATGAACTTTTGCTCTGTGTTTAAGGCACTAGGCACATGTTGAAAATGGCAAAAGGGGTATGTTATTTAGTGTCCAGACAGCCAGGGATGTGTTGATATGTACAAATGTAATGTAACGTATTATAACAACAGTGCAAAGTTTATGTGTCTCTTGCTGTCTGTTATGTTACCAAAATAAAGATGGATTTAAGGACTTTTATGAAACATCTGGCCTGGACATGGGTTACTAAGATGTGACCACCTATCTAGGTGCAGAAAAAATGGTGATACTGTGAGCTCAACACCCCTAAGTTGCCACAATAAAAATGAGACAAATCTAAAGCATCATAGGAGTATTCTTTGAGAAGTAAAAAAGAAAATTGCTCATTTTTATTACTGTGTTTAGAACTCCCATGGAACTGTTCTCCCATATGTTGGACCACAGTAGTTGGTTGAGAATATATGAGAAGGGGAAAAAGCTATAATTAAAAACTGGTGCCTACAATACATATCCCCAAAAAATATATTCAATGCGAGAAAATTGTTATTTATACGATGGCATGCTTCAATGTTATATTCAGATCAACATGTAATATGGTATATGATGACCTTTTATAATAAGATTAGCAGGTAATATGGTGGCACTGTGCCAAAGAGCAGTAATAAAATAACCATCAGCCAGAAAAGAGTCAGTTATCTAGCTAAAAAATTGTTATATAGCATTACAATAAGTAGAAAAAAATGTTAACAATTTTATTAACTTAAGGCCCATTTACACTAAACTATTATCGTTCAGAATTGTTCAAATTCCCATGCTGCCATGGGAATTTGAGCGACAGTTGTCCCGTATAAATGCATGAAGTGACTAAATGGGAGTTGTTCAGTCATTCAGTTTCTGCATGCAGAAAACTAAATGACGCGCCGTTCAGTGTAAACAACAATCCTTCACTTCTGAACAACTGTCTGATTACAGTGAATGCAGACAGGTGGCAGGAAAATGCTCCCTGCCTTACCCCACCCCACCTCCATGCTGGCAGTGCTATGAGCAATGCCAGCGATACTCCTGTGTAATAGCAGGAGCAAGCATCACTGGGATGAGCTGCTGGGCATCGCTTGCTCAACAGCTTGTCACATATAAATAGGGCATTACTCATATATATATAGGAAATCTATCATTCTATCTTTTTGTAAACATTTTTCCCATATTTCCCCATATTATATAGATTAACCAGGTATTACACATACTACATCAGACAAGAATAGGACAACACTCCTCTCTCAAAACTCCAGCAACTGGTCTCCTCACTTCCCACCTGTTTATAGACTATTTTAGAAAGCAGAGGGGATGCTACATAATGGTAGACATGGCCCTGGCCCAACTTTTTTGAGGTGTGTTGTTGTCATCATATTCTAAACAAGTTACATTTTTTAAATGAAATAGAAAAATATCTCACTTTCGACTTTTGACATGTGTTATATTTTTTTATTGTGAATAAAATATGGTTAGGTGATATTTCCAAATCATTTCATTCTTTTTTTCTTTACATTCATTTACATTTTGCATAGCTTCCCAACTTCGTTTGGAATTGGGGTTGTATATATCTTTCCTTCTGGAACAAGAGATCCCAAGATGTGTGCTGCAAGATTAACTGCTTTGACAAAAAACCCACATAATTTTTCAAATCTCTGCTACAATTAGTGAGGAGTGATCATTGGAATAATCAGGACTGATCAGCCTGTTTTTTTTTCCCAAAAATAATCAGATATCGGGATGACATGATTCTGATTTCCATTAATGTCAAATCGAAAAAAGAAAGAACAAGTGTGGTGGCTCAGTTGTTAGCATTGCTGCCTTGCAGTGTTTGAGTTCTGGGTTCATATCTGTCCAAGGACAATATCTGTATGGAGTTTTATGTTCTCTTTGTGTTTTTTTTCTCCTCTTCTGGAGGAGCCACCACACTTGTTCTTTCTTTTTTCCATTGAATTTAATCAGGAGTTGGGATGACAGTGTGATGGCTCAGTTGTTAGCAATGCTGCCTTGCACTGTTGGAGCTCTAGGTTTGAATCTCAAACAAAGCTCAACATTTTTATGGAATTTTTCAAAGTCTATGCAAATATTGTCCTTTATGAGATGTGAACCTAGGAACACAGTACTACTAGGCAACAGTGCTCACCAATTAAAAACATTCATTGAAGAGCCACTACTGCCGTTATTCAGCATGCATTATGGAAAAAGCCAATTTCCATCAATTTTCACCAAATACCGAGTTCGGCTGATCTTTCTGTGAAATTTGGCCCAATTTACCCACCAGCCAATCACGACGAGCAACCCTAGTGATGTTCTATCTATGCTATATGAGTCTATGAGTTGCCACTCAGTGGGTGTGATACAAGTTGCAGCCTGTCAAGGGATTTGCTTGTCACAATATTATCATAGATTCATAGAACGGTAGAGTTTGAAGGGACCTACAGGGTCATCTGGTCCAACCCCCTGCTCAGTGCAGAATTCCTTAAGTCATCCCAGACAGATATTTGTCCAGCCTATGTTTAAAGACTTCCATTGAAGGAGAACTCACCACCTCCTGTGTTAACCTGTTCCACTCATTTATCACTCTCACTGTCAGAAAGTTTTTTCTAATATCTAATTTGTGTCTCCTCCCTTTCAGTTTCATCCCATTGCTTCTAGTCTTTCCTTGTGCAAATGAGAATGGGGTTGATCCCTCTGCACTGTGATAGCCGTTCAGATATTTGTAGACAGCTATTAAGCCTCCTCTCAGCCTTCTTTTTTGTAAGCTAAACATTCCCACATTGTTTAACCGTTCCTCATAGGACATGATTTGCAGACTGCTCACCATCTTGGTAACTCTTCTCTGAACTTGTTTCAGTTTGTCTATGTCTTTTTTAAGGTGGGGTGCCCAGAACTGGACACATTATTCCAGATAAGGTCTGACTAAGGAAGAGTAAAGGGGAATAATATCATCACGTGATCTAGACTCTATGCTTCTCTTAAAACATCCCAGAATTGTGTTTGCCTTTTTGGCTGCTGCATCACATTGTTGACTCATGTTCAGTCTATGATCTATTAGTATACCCAAGTATTTTTCACATGTGCTGTTGCTTAGCCCAATTCCCTCCTCCCCTCAATCAATTCCTTCCGCCAGATCATTTATAGAAAATGTTGAACACCACTGGAGCTAGGACAGAGTCTTGTGGTACCCCAATTAATGCATTCCTCCACTTGGATGTGCAGCCATTTATGACAACTCTGAGTATGATCACTCAGCCAGTTGTGAATCCACTGAACAGTTGCCTTGTCAATCCCATATTTGGTCATTTTTTCAACAAGTATGGTATGAGATACTTTGTCAAATGCTTTACTAAAGCATTGCATTGAATTTGTGTCATGAGAAATTGGAGACCCTAACTAAAAACAAGGAAAGGTAAGTATAGACATGTATAGGTGTTCTGATCTTCATTTTCTCTTCAAATGTGTAGCTTGTGCCTACCAGCAGCAGCTATATGCCAACAAAATGTATATAGTTAGTAAACCATGACATTCCGAGGAAGCAGAGAAGTGGGGAGCCCAAAACTCTATAATGCCATGGAGGATTAATTTATTAAATAAAATCGAAATGAATAAAAATTAGAGATGAGCGAGCACCAAAATGCTCGGGTGCTCGTTACTCGGGACGAACTTTTCGCGATGCTCCAGGGTTCGTTTCGAGTAACGAACCCCATTGAAGTCAATGGGCGACCCGAGCATTTTTGTATTTCGCCGATGCTCGCTAAGGTTTCCTTGTGTGAAAATCTGGGCAATTCAAGAAAGTGATGGGAACGACACAGCAACGGATAGGGCAGGCGAGGGGCTACATGTTGGGCTGCATCTCAAGTTCCCAGGTCCCACTATTAAGCCACAATAGCGGCAAGAGTGGGCCCCCCCCCTCCCAAAAACTTTTACTTCTGAAAAGCCCTCATTAGCATAGCATACCTTAGCTAAGCACCACACTACCTCCAACAAAGCACAATCACCGCCTGCATGACACTCCACTGCCACTTCTCCTGGGTTACATGCTGCCCAACCCCCCCCCCCTGCACGGCCCTGCGTCCACAGCGCACACCAAACTGTCCCTGCGCAGCCTTCAGCAGCCCCAATGCCACACCACCCTCATGTCTATTTAGAAGTGCATCTGCCATGAGGAGGAACCGCAGGCACACACTGCAGAGGTTGGCACGGCTAGGCAGCGACCCTCTTTAAAAGGGGCGGGGCGATAGCCCACAATGCTGTACAGAAGCAATGAGAAATAGAATCCTGTGCCACCGCCATCAGGAGCTGCACACGTGGGCATAGCAATGGGGAACCTATGTGCCACACACTATTCATTCTGTCAAGGTGTCTCTGCATGCCCCAGTCAGACCGGGCTTTTTAATTCATAGACACAGGCAGGTACAACTACCTATTGTGAAGTCCCTGTCGAACGACAGCATGGGTGGCTCCCTGGAACCC
Organism: Eleutherodactylus coqui; assembly: GCF_035609145.1. Taxonomy (NCBI): domain Eukaryota; kingdom Metazoa; phylum Chordata; class Amphibia; order Anura; family Eleutherodactylidae; genus Eleutherodactylus; species Eleutherodactylus coqui. The sequence continues at coordinate 93,811,285 of NC_089845.1, read as the reverse complement.
ACCGGCGATACACAAAAATATCCCATTGCATTGCCCAACACAGCTGAGGTAGAAATGTCGTGCTTAATGCAGGTGGGCTTCGGCCCACACTGCATGCCCCAGTCAGACTGGGGTTCTTTACAAGTGGAAACAGATGCATTTATAATTCCCTGTGGACCCACAGCATGGGTGGGTGCCAGGAAGCCACCGGCGGTACATAGAAATATCCCATTGCAGTGCCCAACACAGCTGAGGTAGTAATGTCGTGCTTAATGCAGGTGGGCTTTGGCCCACACTGCATGCCCCAGTCAGACTGGGGTTCTTTACAAGTGGAAACAGATGCATTTATAATTCCCTGTGGACCCACAGCATGGGTGGGTGCCAGGAAGCCACCGGCGGTACATAAATATATCCCATTGCAGTGCCCATCACAGCTGAGGTAATGTCATGTTTAATGCAAGTGGGCTTCGGCCCACACTGCATGCCCCAGTCAGACTGGGGCTCTTTAGAAGTCGACACATGTAGTTACAACTCCGTGTGGACCCACGGCATGGGTGGCTCCCTGGAACCCACCGGCAGTACATAAATATATCCCATTGCAGTGCCCAACACAGCTGATGTAACGTCAGCTGTAATGCAGGTGGGCAAAAAATTAATTGGATTACACTGTAGGTGAGGGCCCACAAAAATTGGTGTACCAACAGTACTAATGTACCTCAGAAAAATTGCCCATGCCCAACCAACATGGCAGGTGAAACCTATTAATCGCTTTGGTTAATGTGGCTTAAGTGGTAACTAGGCCTGGAGGCAGCCCAGTTTAACAAAAAATTGGTTCAAGTTAAACTTTCAACGCTTTTAAGAGCATTGAAACGTATAAAAATTGTTTAGAAAAATTATATGAGTGAGCCTTGTGGCCCTAAGAAAAATTGCCCGTTCGGCGTGATTGCGTGAGGTTTCAGGAGGAGGAGGAGGAGGAGGAGGAGGAGGAGGAATATTATACACAGATTGATGAAGCAGAAATGTCCCCGTTTTGGATGGTGAGAGAGAACGATGCTTCCATCCGCGGGTGCAGCCTACGTATTGCTTAGGTATCGCTGCTGTCCGCTGGTGCAGAAGAGAAGTCTGGGGAAATCCAGGCTTTGTTCATCTTGATGAGTGTAAGCCTGTCGGCACTGTCGGTTGACAGGCGGGTACGCTTATCCGTGATGATTCCCCCAGCCACACTAAACACACTCTCTGACAAGACGCTAGCCGCAGGACAAGCAAGCACCTCCAGGGCATACAGCGCGAGTTCAGGCCACGTGTCCAGCTTCGACACCCAGTAGTTGTAGGGGGCAGAGGCGTCACGGAGGACGGTCGTGCGATCGGCTACGTACTCCCTCACCATCCTTTTACAGTGCTCCCGCCGACTCAGCCGTGACTGGGGAGCGGTGACACAGTCTTGCTGGGGAGCCATAAAGCTGGCAAAGGCCTTGGAGAATGTTCCCCTGCCTGCGCTGTACATGCTGCCTGATCTCTGCCCCTCCCCTGCTACCTGGCTCTCGGAACTGCGCCTTCTGCCACTAGCGCTGTCGGATGGGAAGTTTACCATCAGTTTGTCCACCAGCGCCCTGTGGTATAGCATCATTCTCGAACCCCTTTCCTCTTCGGGAATGAGAGTGCAAAGGCTCTCCTTATACCGTGGGTCGAGCAGTGTGTACACCCAGTAATCCGTAGTGGCCAGAATGCGTGTAACGCGAGGGTCACGAGAAAGGAATCCTAACATGAAGTCAGCCATGTGTGCCAGGGTACCTGTACGCAACACATGGCTGTCCTCACTAGGAAGATCACTTTCAGGATCCTCCTCCTCCTCCTCCTCCTCCTCAGGCCATACACGCTGAAATGATGACAGGCAAGCAGCATGGGTACCGTCAGCAGTGGACCTAGCGTCTCTTCCCCCTCCTCCTCATCCTCCTCATGCTCCTCTTCCTCCTCCTGAACGCGCTGAGATATAGACAGGAGGGTGCTCTGACTATCCAGCGACATACTGTCTTCCCCCGGCTCTGTTTCCGAATGCAAAGCGTCTGCCTTTATGCTTTGCAGGGAACTTCTCAAGATGCATAGCAGAGGAATGGTGACGCTAATGATTGCAGCATCGCCGCTCACCACCTGGGTAGACTCCTCAAATTTTCCAAGGACCTGGCAGATGGCTGCCAACCAGGGCCACTCTTCTGTAAATAATTGAGGAGGCTGACTCACACTGCGCCGCGCAAGTTGGAGTTGGTATTCCACTATAGCTCTACGCTGCTCATAGAGTCTGGCCAACATGTGGAGCGTAGAGTTCCACTGTGTGTGCACGTCGCACAGCAGTCGGTGCACTGGCAGATTAAACCGATGTTGCAGTGTCCGCAGGGTGGCAGTGTGCGTGTGGGATTTGCGGAAATGTGCGCAGAGCTGGCGCACCTTTCCGAGCAGGTATGACAAGTGGGGGTAGCTTTTCAGAAAGCGCTGAACCACCAAATTAAACACATGGGCCAGGCATGGCACGTGCGTGAGGCTGCCGAGCTGCAGAGCCGCCACCAGCTTACGGCCGTTGTCACACACGACCATGCCCGGTTGGAGGCTCAGCGGCACAAGCCAGCGGTCGGTCTGCTCTGTCAGACCCTGCAGCAGTTCGTGGGCCATGTGCCTCTTCTCTCCTAAGCTGAGTAGTTTCAGCACAGCCTGCTGACGCTTGCCCACCGCTGTGCTGCCACGCCGCGTGACACCGACTGCTGGCGACGTGCTGCTGGCACATCTTGATTGCGAGACAGAGGTTGCGTTGGAGGAGGAAGGTGCTTTAGTGGAGGAAGCATACACCGCCGCAGATACCACCACCGAGCTGTGGCCCGCAATTCTGGGGGTGGGTAGGACGTGAGCGGTCCCAGGCTCTGACTCTGTCCCAGCCTCCACTAAATTCACCCAATGTGCCGTCAGGGAGATATAGTGGCCCTGCCCGCCTGTGCTTGTCCACGTGTCTGTTGTTAAGTGGACCTTGGCAGTAACCGCGTTGGTGAGGGCGCGTACAATGTTGCGGGAGACGTGGTCGTGCAGGCCTGGGACGGCACATCGGGAAAAGTAGTGGCGACTGGGAACTGAGTAGCGCGGGGCCGCCGCCGCCATCATGCTTTTGAAAGCCTCCGTTTCCACAAGCCTATACGGCAGCATCTCTAGGCTGATCAATTTTGCAATGTGCACGTTTAACGCTTGAGCGTGCGGGTGCGTGGCGTCGTACTTGCGCTTGCGCTCAAACTGTGGCGCTAGCGACGTCTGGACGCTACGCTGAGAGACATTGCTGGATGGGGCCGAGGACAGCGGAGGTGAGGGTGTGGGTGCAGGCCAGGAGACGGTAGTGCCTGTGTCCTCAGAGGGGGGTTGGATCTCAGTGGCAGGTTGGGGCACAGGGGGAGAGACAGTGGTGCAAACCAGAGGCGGTGAACGGGCATCGTCCCACCTTGTGGGGTGCTTGGCCATCATATGCCTGCGCATGCTGTTGGTGGTGCCTCCCCAGCTGATCTTGGCGTGACAAAGGTTGCACACCACTGTTCGTCGGTCGTCAGGCGTCTCTGTGAAAAACTGCCACACCGTAGAGCACCTTGACCTGTGCAGGGTGGCATGGCGCGAGGGGGCGCTTTGGGAAACAGTTGGTGGATTATTCGGTCTGGCCCTGCCTCTACCCCTGGCCACCACACTGGCTCGGCCTGTGCCCACACCCTGACTTGGGCCTCCGCGTCCTCGCCCGCGTCCACGTCCTATAGGCCTACCCGTACCCCTCAGCATGGTGTATTACCAGTGATTTGATTTCCCAGGCAGTTACTAACTGTGGCAGAGCAGGTATTTCCCAGGCAGGAAAGAAATTGGCGCAAGGCTGCACTCAACCGTAGCTGGTTGCGTCTGATTTTTTCTGAACGTTCAGCGTACAGCACACACGTACACAGAGCCCTGAGTAGTGTCAGAGGCAGGCCAAATAGAATTTTTACCCTGCTTTTTACAAGGAACACCCACACTGCGTGTATTCAATGAATACTAAGTTTAATAACTGTGTTGTGGCCCTGCCAATTTGTCCCAGAACTGCAGTGATGCAAAGTAATTCGCTACCTACAGCAGATCAGGGATTTCCCATGCAGGAAAAAAATTGCCGTACGCCTCCTGTAAAACGTAGCTGACTGCGTCTGATTTTTTCTGAACGTTCAGCGCACAGCACACACGTACACAGAGGCCTGAGTACTGTCAGAGGCAGGCCAAATAGAATTTTTTCCCTGCTTTTTACAAGGAACACCCACACTGCGTGTATTCAATGAATACTAAGTTTAATAACTGTGTTGTGGCCCTGCCAATTTGTCCCAGAACTGCAGTGATGCAAAGTAATTCGCTACCTACAGCAGATCAGGGATTTCCCATGCAGGAAAAAAATTGCTGCACGCCTGCGGTAAAACGTAGCTGACTGCGTCTGATTTTTTCTGAACGTTCAGCGCACAGCATACACGTACCCAGAGCCCTGAGTACTGTCAGAGGCAGGCCAAATAGAATTTTTTCCCTGCTTTTTACAAGGAACACCCACACTGCGTGTATTCAATGAATAATGTATGTCTTCTGGCCCTGCCTACACAATTCTATCCCTGTAGTATTAATGCCGGGTGCAATGCTCTGCACAGCCGGTTTTGAGAAAAAAAATAAAATATGCAACACTGCTAACAGCAGCCTGGACAGTACTGCACACGGATAGATGTGGCCCTAGAAAGGACCGTTGGGGTTCTTGAAGCCTACACTCACTCCTAATACTCTCCCTGCCTAACCCCCACTTCTGTCCCTATTGCAGGGCGCAATGCTCTGCAGATCCAATTTTGGAAGAAAAAAAAAAAATACTGTGCTAACACAGTACTGCACACTAGTAGATGTGGCCCTAAGAAGGGCCGTTGGGGTTCTTGAAGCCTACACTAACTCCTAACGCTCTCCCTACAGCAGCTCCAGCACGATAGTACTTTCCCTCAGCTAAGTCACAAGGCATGTGTGGCGAGCCGCGGGAGGGGCCGATTTTTATACTCGGGTGACATCTGATCGCCCCAGCCACTCACAGCAGGGGGGTGGTATAGGGCTTGAACGTCACAGGGGGAAGTTGTAATGCCTTCCCTGTCTTTCAATTGGCCAGAAAAGCGCACTAACGTCTCAGAGAGGAAACTGAAAGTAACCGGAACACCGCGTGGTACTCGTTACGAGTAACGAGCATCCCGAACACCCTAATATTCGCACGAATATCAAGCTCGGACGAGTACGTTCGCTCATCTCTAATAAAAATGTATAATTTCCAGAAGTTAAAGAAAAGCTTTGCACAAATGTGACCAGTTGAAGACGTAGAATTGTGACAAAGTTGTACTAAAATATTCATGGTTTTTTGGCAGAGTTTTTGTGCCTCACATAATTAGTTAAGAATAAAAAAGAATCCCAAAGCTTAAAAACTCCTTAATCTTTAAACTGAGTTGTAGTATAAGAACAGCTGGTGTTTTACAACTTGTCTACCTTCTACAATAATCATACGTCCTACGGGAGCAACATAACTTCTAAAACATTTTACAAATCTGAAATATCTATATACATAGATTTGAATAATTAAAGGTTTAATTTCACATTTAATTATACATTTCTTGAAGTGCACTTGTAAAAATACATTATCACATACTTTTTTGTGCATACTAAGGGGGATGTGCCAAGTTGTAAAGTTATCCCCTATGCAGAGAATAAGGGATAACTTTATGATTGGTGGGGGTCTGACCACTGTGACCCTCACCAATCTCAAGAACAAGGGTCCCAAAGGTTTCTGATGGAATGCAGCATAAGTTGCTTCATTCACTTCAATGACAGCACTGGAGATTACCAAATTCGCAATCTCGAGTGCTGTCATTGAAGTGAACAGAGCAACAATGCACCAGCGCAACCTCTTGAAAGTCTTGAAAAAGTCGCTGTTATGCGACGAAACGCGTCGGACATATCTTCAATAAAAGTAACTGTATGTTTTGATATTTAAAGAGTCTTTCATTGATGTAGCTGCTAAGGCTCTTTTTCCTTCTTTTGGAGCGCTGGATCTTTTTTGTTTTTTCCTATATTCATTTATGCTGTAATGAAAAACACTGTACAGGCAACAAGAGCTGAAAATATTCAAGCCATTTGCTAGTGTTATTTAAACCATGTTCAGCATTGTTGATGGTATGATCTATGTTCCTTTTACTTAAAGCAACAATATGAAGTAAAATAAGAATTAAAGAGGATGCCCAAGTTTTTTGTTTTTAACCATTGGGCCCCCGCTGCCCCCAAAGTACTTTCAATACATATACTTACTGTGGTGCTGGAGTGCCATTTTGGTTCTCCGATGCTGTGGTATGTAACCTGTGACATCACTGGGTCTTCTAATCTAGTGACGCCCTGCTGTAGGGCTTCTATTGGCTGCTGCGATCATGTGGGAAAAATAACCACATGACCACTGCAGGCAAAATAAACAAAGTTACTAGAAGATTGGAGTGGCTGCAAGGGAAGTTGAGTGGCAGTGAAGAGGTGAATATATATATATATATATATATATATATATATATATATATATATATATATATATATATATATATATGCTATTTTTATATACGCTTCCCTATTGTTCCCCTATTGCCACCAATGAATTTTTCAGAAAAGCCTTTAGGATGCATTCACATGAGCATGTGGGTACATAAGTGCACACAAAGCTGCGCACCCACATACGTGCACAAACACACGTGAATACAGGTTCGTACCAATTGCCTTCAATGGGGCAATGGCTGCTGCCGGCAGCCCCATTGAAAGCAATGATCTGCCGGCAACCCTTGCAGTGATTTTCGGTAAAGGGGTTGAAATATAAGCCTTTCCCTGAAAATCATCCCAGGTTTGTGTAAAAATATAAATAAATTTAAAAATCTATATATATTGTGACAGTGCAGTAGCAAGAGTGGCCAGCAGAGGGCCTCTGAGCACAGTCACTGTGTTTGATTTAGTTAACCTGCACCTACAAGGGTGTGGCTACACAGTTTAAATTTCCCCTCCCTCACAAACTCAGGGTCCTTGAAGCCTGTGGAGCTTAGCTCCATTCAGGCCTATGGGGCCTGAGGTCTATGTAGACCTGGTGTTGGTCTGTGAGGGACCTGGAAGCACGGAGTGGACAGGGGATAGTCGTCCCCTCGCTAATTGCCTGTTAGGGCAAAGTCACCTTCCTGGAAGGTCTTCTGAAGTAAGCGGTACGTGTTGCTGTGTGCACTGTGACGGACAGCAGTATGAAGTTGTATAAGACATGCTAGACTGTATGTATACTGAATACCTTGCTATGCTGAAATAAACGCTGGGCAGGGGGAAAGTAAGCAGCAGATCCCGGGCAAGTAAACCCAACTTGCCAGAAAAAAAAAATATATATATATACATATACATACACACACACACACACACACATATACACACACACATATATATATATATATATATATATATATATATATATATATATATAAAAACACACACACACATATACACACACACCTCTCCGCCACTGCTGTGTAAATATTCCCCGCGGGAAGTCCCCTTGTCTCTGAACACTGTGACAGCACTGTCACAGTAGTGTTCAGTGACAAGGGGATTCCCCGCAGGGAGTAAAGAATCCCCTGCCACAGCTGTGACAGATATGATTTGCTTAAAATTTTTGCACTATTTTACAAGAGCAAACAGTTGCCTGTAATCACTTGCTCAAGCAATTACTTGGGCGACTGTCAGCCCGTGTAAAAATACTGTTAGTTTGCAGCTCCTACCTCTCCTCTCTTGCACTTTTGATTAGCTAGTTTATCAGCAAAGGAAAGATAAGCTTTTTGTGGTCATAAATTAGCTGATAAGGTGGTGCAGGAGAGGAGAGAGCAGAGGAAAACCCCCGCCCCCGTCCCGCCTCCTCTCACTGCAAATAGTGCAGAGGGGCGGAGAGGAGGCAGAGAGGGGGCGGGAGCCTCAGTTCCTGGCCCTGGCTCTTCCATCCTCCCCCCTCTGCACCCGAGGACAACGTATATCGGCTCGGCATGAAAACCGAGTCGATATACGTTCTTGTGAATGCACCCTCACTGACAGATCTCTAATTGTGGCTAAAAGTACTTTTACACAGGATAATAGTCACCTCCAAAAACTACTCAAAAGAGCAATTAGGGGCAACTATTTCTACATCATCTCCCTATATAACAGAAAAATGTTTCTTCCCATCTTCTGTTCTAAAGCATTTCCGCGCAGTTTCTCTAGATATGCCAGGTGAACACTTTCTCTCAATCTCTGTTAAATACATATTAGTTATTTCCCTTCAGTTTGCTTCACTGCACATTATTGTCAATAGCAAGTAAAGACAAGTGATTTCTGCTCAAAAGAAGACCTACAAAAAAATAGTGCTCTGCTACAGAAGTAAGTACAAAATGTACACATCTTACGGCTGCAGCGGAAAGGTGAGTATTAGAGATGAGCGAACGTGTTCTTCCGAGCTTGATATTCGTGCGAATATTAGGGTGTTCGGGATGTTCGTTATTCGTAACGAACACCATGCGGTGTTCTGGTTATTTTCACTTCCTTCCCTGAGACGTTAGCGCGCTTTTCTGGCCAATTGAAAGACAGGGAAGGCATTACAACTTCCCCCTGCGACGTTCAAGCCCTATACCACCCCCCTGCAGTGAGTGGCTGGGAAGATCAGGTGTCACCCGAACATAAAAGTCGGCCCCTCCCGCGGTTCGCCTCAGATGCGGTGTGAGTTAGATGAGGGACAGTGCTGTTTGTACCGGAGCTGCTGTAGGGAAAGAATTGGTAGTTAGTGTAGGCTTCAAGACCCCCCAAAGGTCCTTATTAGGGCCACTGATAGCTGTGTGTTGGCTGCTGTTAGCAGTGGCAAATTTTTTTTTCTCAAAATAGGCTCTGCAGAGCGTTGCACCCGGCATTAGGGACAGAAGTGCTGCATAGGCAGGGAGAGTGTTAGGAGTGAGTGTAGCCTTCAAGAACCTCAACGGTCCTTTCTAGGGCCATATTTATCCGTGTGCAGTACTGTCCAGGCTGCTGTTAGCTGTGCTGCATTTTTTTTTGCTTCTCAAAATCGCCTCTGCAGACCATTGCACCCTCCATTGATACTGCAGGGAAAGAATTGTATAGGCAGGGCGACAACACAGTTGTTATTCATTGAATATACGCAGTGCTGCCTTTTGGTGCCAAAAAACTGAAAACAAATCTATTTGTCCAGCCTCTGTCCGTCCTAAGGGCTGTGGAGACGTGTGAGCTGCGTGAACAACATTGCTAAATCAGACGCACCCAGCTACGCTTTACTGCTGGCTTCGCCATTTGCTTTCCTTAATTGGGAAAAAAATACCTGCTCTCCAAGAGTTATAATAACTCTGCTACCCTCACGTTCTGTGACACATAAGCAGGGACACAGCACAGTTATTAAACTTCTCATGTTCATTGAATATACGCAGTGCTGCCTTTTGGTGGAAAAAAACTGAAAACAAATCTATTTGTCCAGCCTCTGTCCGTCCTAAGGGCGGTGGAGACGTGTGAGCTGCGTGAACAACATTGCTAAATCAGACGCACCCAGCTACGCTTTACTGCTGGCTTCGCCATTTGCTTTCCTTAATTGGGAAAAAAATACCTGCTCTCCAAGAGTTATAATAACTCTGCTACCTTCACGTTCTGTGACACATTAGCAGGGACACAGCACAGTTATTAAACTTAGATAATTCATTCACTAGAGGCAGTGGGGCCTTTCGTTTTCCAAAAAGGGCAAAAATTATATTTGGCCTGCAGTCTTGCGCCAATTTATTTCCTGCCTGTGAAATCAAATCACTGGTAATACAGCATGCTGAGGGGTAGGGGTAGGCCTAGAGGACGTGGACGCGGCCGAGGACGCGGAGGGCCAAGTCAGGGTGTGGGCACAGCCCGAGCTCCTGATCCCGGTGTGTCGCAGCCGACTGCTGCGCGATTAGGAGAGAGGCACGTTTCTGGCGTCCCCACATTCATCGCCCAATTAATGGGTCCACGCGGGAGACGGTTATTAGAAAATGAGCAGTGTGAGCATGTCCTGTCCTGGATGGCAGAAAGTGCTTCGAGCAACCTATCGTCTACCCGCAGTTCTGCGCCGTCCACTGCTGCCAATCCGAATCCTCTGTCTGCTGCTCCTCCTTCCTCCCAGCCTCCTCACTCCACTACAATAACACCTGCTCAGGAGCGGGAACACTCCCAGGAACTGTTCTCGGGCCCCTGCTTAGATTGGGCAGCAGCGGTTCCTCTCCCACCAGAGGAGTTTATCGTCACTGATGCCCAACCATTCGAAAGTTCCCGGGGTCCGGGGGAAGAGGCTGGGGACTTCCGCCAACTGTCTCAACAACTTTCTGTGGGTGAGGAGGACGATGACGATCAGACACAGTTGTCTTGCAGTGAGGTAGTAGTAAGGGCAGTAAGTCCGAGGGAGCAGCGCACAGAGGATTCGGAGGAAGAGCAGCAGGACGATGAGGTGACTGACCCCACCTGGTGTGCAACGCTTACTCAGGAGGACAGGTCTTCAGAGGGGGAGTCAAGGGCATCAGCAGGGCAGGTTGCAAGAGGCAGTGCGGTGGCCAGGGGTAGAGGCAGGGCCAGACCGAATAATCCACCAAGTGTTTCCCAAAGCGCCCCCTCGCGCCATGCCACCCTGCAGAGGCCGAGGTGCTCTAAGGTTTGGCAGTTTTTCACAGAGACGCCTGACGACCGACGAACAGTGGTGTGCAACCTTTGTTGCGCAAAGCTCAGCCGGGGAGCCAACACCAACAGCCTCACCACCACCACCATGCGCAGACATATGATGGCCAAGCACCCCACAAGGTGGGACGAAGGCCGTTCACCGCCTCCGGTTTGCACCCCTGCCTCTCCCCCTGTGCCCCAACCTGCCACTGAGATGCAACCCCCCTCTCAGGACACAGGCACTACCGCCTCATGGCCTGCACCCACACCCTCATCTCCGCTGTCCTCGGCCCCATCCAGCAGTGTAGTTCAGCGCACCGTTCAGCCGTCGCTTGCGCAAGTGTTCGAGCGCAAGCGCAAGTACGCCGCCACGCACCCGCACGCTCAAACGTTAACCGTCCGCATCGCAAAATTCATCAGCCTTGAGATGCTGCCGTATAGGGTTGTGGAAACGGAGTCCTTCAAAAGTATCATGGAGGCGGCGGCCCCGCGCTACTCAGTTCCCAGTCGCCACTACTTTTCCCGATGTGCCGTCCCAGCCCTGCACGACCACGTCTCCCGCAACATTGTGCGCGCCCTCACCAACGCGGTTACTGCCACGGTCCACTTAACTACGGACACGTGGACAAGCACAGGCGGGCAGGGCCACTACATCTCCCTGACGGCACATTGGGTGAATTTAGTGGAGGCTGGGACAGAGTCAGAGCCTGGGACCGCTCACGTCCTACCCACCCCCAGAATTGCGGGCCCCAGCTCGGTGCTGGTATCTGCGGAGGTGTATGCTTCCTCCACTAAAGCACCCTCCTCCTCCTCCTCTGTCTCGCAATCAAGATGTGTTAGCAGCAGCATGTCGCCAGCAGTCGGTGTCGCGCGGTGTGGCAGCACAGCGGTGGGCAAGCGTCAGCAGGCCGTGCTGAAACTACTCAGCTTAGGCGATAAGAGGCACACGGCCCACGAACTGCTGCAGGGTCTGACAGAGCAGACCGACCGCTGGCTTGCGCCGCTGAGCCTCCAACCGGGCATGGTCGTGTGTGACAACGGGCGTAACCTGGTGGCGGCTCTGCAGCTCGGCAGCCTCACGCACGTGCCATGCCTGGCCCACGTCTTTAATTTGGTGGTTCAGCGCTTTCTGAAAAGCTACCCACGCTTGTCAGACCTGCTCGTAAAGGCGCGCCGGCTCTGCGCACATTTCCGCAAGTCCCACACGGACGCTGCCACCCTGCAACATCACTTTAAGCTGCCAGTGCACCGACTGCTGTGCGACGTGCCCACACGGTGGAACTCTACGCTCCACATGTTGGCCAGGCTCTATGAACAACGTAGAGCTATAGTCGAATACCAACTCCAACATGGGCGGCGCAGTGGGAGTCAGCCTCCTCAATTCCTTTCAGAAGAGTGGGCCTGGTTGGCAGACATCTGCCATGTCCTTGGTAATTTTGAGGAGTCTACCCAGGTGGTGAGCGGCGATGCTACAATCATTAGCGTCACCATTCCTCTGCTATGCATCTTGAGAAATTCCCTGCAAACCATTAAGGCAGCTGCTTTGCGCTCGGAAACGGGGGCGGGGGAAGACAGTATGCCGCTGGATAGTCAGGGCACCCTCCTGTCTATTTCTCAGCGCGTACAGGAGGAGGAGGAGGAGCATGAGGAGGATGAGGAGGAGGGGGAAGAGACAGCTTGGCCCGCTGCTGACGGTACACCGGCTGATTGCCTGTCATCCTTTCAGCGTGTATGGCCTGAGGAGGAGGAGGAGGAGGAGGAGGAGGATCCTGATAGTGATCTTCCTAGTGAAGACAGCCATGTGTTGCGTACAGGTACCCTGGCACACATGGCTGACTTCATGTTAGGATGCCTTTCTCGTGACCCTCGCGTTGCACGCATTCTGGCCACGACGGATTACTGGGTGTACACACTGCTCGATCCACGGTATAAGGAGAACCTGCCCACTCTGATTCCCGAAGAGGAAAGGGGTTCGAGAGTGTTGCTATACCACAGGACCCTTGCGGACAAGCTGATGGTAAAATTCCCAGCCGACAGCGCTAGTGGCAGAAGGCGCAGTACCGAGGGCAAGGTAGCAGGGGATGTGCGTAGATCGAGCAGCATGTACATCCCAGGCAGTGCAACAGTCTTTAAGGGCCTGGCCAGCTTTATGGCTCCCCACCAAGACTGTGTCACCGCTCCCCAGTCACGGCTGAGTCGACGGGAGCACTGTAAAAGGATGGTGAGGGAGTACGTAGCGGATCGCACGACCATCCTTGGTGACGCCTCTGCCCCCTACAACTACTGGGTGTCGAAGCTGGACATGTGGCCTGAACTAGCGCTGTATGCCCTGGAGGTGCTTGCTTGTCCTGCGGCTAGCGTCTTGTCGGAGAGGGTGTTTAGTGCGGCTGGGGGAATCATCACAGATAAGCGTAGCCGCTTGTCAACCGACAGTGCCGACAGGCTAACACTCATCAAGATGAACAAAGGCTGGATTTCCCCAGACTTCTGTTCTCCACCAGCGGACAGCAGCGATACGTAAGCAATACGTAGGCTGCACCCGCGGATGGAAGCTACGTTCTCTCTCACCATCCAAAACGGGGACATTTCTGCTTCATCAATCTGTGTCTAATATTCCTCCTCCTCCTCCTCCTGCTCCTCCTCCTGAAACCTCACGTAATCACGCTGAACGGGCAATTTGTCTTAGGGCCACAAGGCTCACTCAAATAATTTTTCAGAACAATTTTTATAAGTTTCAATGCGCTTAAAAGCATTGGAACTTTAACTTGAACCAATTTTTCGTTACACTGGGCTGCCTCCAGGCCTAGTTACCACTTAAGCCACATTAACCAAAGCGATTAATGGGTTTCACCTGCCCTCTTGGCTGGCCATGGCCAATTTTTGGGATGTACATTAGTACTGTTGATACAGCAATTTTTGTGGGCCCTCGCCTACAGTGTAATCAAATTAATTTTTAGCCCACCTGCATTACAGCTGACGTTACCTCAGCTGTGTTGGGCAATGCAATGGGATATTTTTATGTACCGCCGGTGGGTTCCAGGGAGCCACCCATGCTGTAGGTGCACACTGAGTTTTTAATACATCTGTACACTTCTAAAGAACCCGTCTGACTGGGCCATGCAGTGTGGGCCGAAGCCCACCTGTATTACGCACGACATTACTACCTCAGCTGTGTTGGGCAATGCAATGGGATATTTCTATGTACCGCCGGTGGCTTCCTGGCACCCACCCAGGCAGTGGGTCCACAGGGAGTTTAACCTACATGTGTCCACTTGTAAAGAACCCCAGTCAGACTGGGGCATGCAGTGTGGGCCGAAGCCCACCTGCATTAAGCACGACATTACTACCTCAGCTGTGTTGGGCAATGCAATGGGATATTTTTATGTACCGCCGGTGGGTTCCAGGGAGCCACCCATGCTGTAGGTGCACACTGAGTTTTTAATACATCTGTACACTTCTAAAGAACCCGTCTGACTGGGCCATGCAGTGTGGGCCGAAGCCCACCTGTATTACGCACGACATTACTACCTCAGCTGTGTTGGGCAATGCAATGGGATATTTCTATGTACCGCCGGTGGCTTCCTGGCACCCACCCAGGCAGTGGGTCCACAGGGAGTTTAACCTACATGTGTCCACTTGTAAAGAACCCCAGTCTGACTGGGGCATGCAGTGTGGGCCGAAACCCACCTGCATTAACCCTTTCCAGTCCACTGTGTGACCTGTGAAGACATTAGGGTTTAAGGCTGTACAGCTCCGTTGTTGGTAGACGTCCGTCGGGGTTCTCTTACTGTATATTGCCAGCCTCTCTGCTGTCGGAGCCTATCCTACGTGTCAGCTCATGCAGTACTGGCTTTAGCCAGCATATAGCGCCGTTGTATAACAGCAGAAAAAGAGTAAGCCCCCTAGGAAAACCATATACAAATTGGATTGGAAAGGGTTAAGCACAACATTACTACCTCAGCTGTGTTGGGCAATGCAATGGGATATTTCTATGTACCGCCGGTGGCTTCCTGGCACCCACCCATGCTGTAGGTGCACACGGAGTTTTTACTACATCTGTACACTTATAAAGAACCCCAGTCAGACTGGGGCATGCAGTGTGGGCCGAAGCCCACCTGCATTAAGCACGACATTACTACCTCAGCTGTGTTGGGCAATGCAATGGGATATTTCTGTGTACCGCCGGTGGGTTCCAGGGAGCCACCCATGCTGTGGGTCGACAGGGACTTCACAATAGGGAGTTGTACCTGCCTGTGTCTATGAATTAAAAAGCCCGGTCTGACTGGGGCATGCAGACACCTTGACAGAATGAATAGTGTGTGGCACATAGGTTCCCCATTGCTATGCCCACGTGTGCAGCTCCTGATGGCGGTGGCACAGGATTCTATTTCTCATTGCTTCTGTACAGCATTGTGGGCTATCGCTCCGCCACTTTTAAAGAGGGTCGCTGCCTAGCCGTGCCAACCTCTGCAGTGTGTGCCTGCGGTCCCTCGTCATGGCAGACGCAATTCTAAATAGACATGAGCGTGGTGTGGCATGAGGGCAGCTGAAGGCTGCTCAGAAACACTTTGGTGTGCGCTGTTGGGGGGGAGGGGGGGGCGGTTGGGCAGCATGTAACCCAGGAGAAGTGGCAGTGGAGTGTCATCCAGGCAGTGATTGTGCTTTGTTGTAGCTAGTGTGGTGCTTAGCAAAGGTATGCCATGCTAATGAGGGCTTTTCAGAAGTAAAAGTTGTTGGGAGGGGGGGGGGCCCACTCTTGCCGGTATTGTGGCTTAATAGTGGGACCTGTGAACTTGAGATGCAGCCCAACATGTAGCCCCTCGCCTGCCCTATCCGTTGCTGTGTCGTTCCCATCACTTTGTTGAATTGCCCAGATTTTCACACATGAAAACCTTAGCGAGCATCGGCGAAATACAAAAATGCTCTGGTCGCCCATTGACTTCAATGGGGTTCGTTGTTCGAAACGAACCCTCGAGCATCGCGGGAAGTTCGTTCCGAATAACGAACACCCGAACATTTTGGTGTTCGCTCATCTCTAGTGAGTATACATTTTTTTTTAAATTTTTACACATTTTAGGATGGTTTTCAGGTAAGGGCTTATATTTTTAAGCCCTTCCTGAAAATTCATACCGCGCTCGCTGGCAGCTCATTGCTTTCTATGGAGCCGGCTGTATTGCCGGCTCCATTGAATTCAATGATCAGTGCTCGTTTAATCGAGACGAGTACCGTGTGGTGCTCGTCTCGAGTAACGAGCATCTCGAGCACCCTAATACTCGAACGAGCATCAAGCTCGGACGAGTATGCTCGCTCATCTCTATTCACTTTAATGAATTGTTTTTGAAAGCCATAATTCCTTATTTCTTCATTGCAGCTGTATGAGCCCTTAATAAAACCCCTTTGTTTAAATAACTTTTATAATTACTCTTATATAATTATTACCTCTGTTTAATTTTTAAAAATACTTTTTTCCCCATCGGGGTATTTCACATTTGATTGCTAATTATGAATTCTAAAACTTACTTGCATATTTTAATGTCAGTATATAAGGGGTTTGAATATACAGAGCGCAGTCAGACGAGCATGTTTTATGTGAATTGAAAATGAACACTTCTATAAGAACCCATTGGTTCTTTTAGAAGTATTCATATGCAAGAAATTAGCAGCGTAAAATGGCACGCACCTAAAAGCAATAGAACATGCACTATCTGTGGTGCACGCCGGCAGGAGTTTCCATTGACCCCTATGGGAGCAGGAGTTAATAGAAACTCCTGCGCTGCCAATGTCTTCCCCTGCTGCTTACACCAGGGCATTTAAAAGGTGCTGTCCAGAAGCTCCTGTTAGTACCCCTGGGGATGAGTGGACTCCCTGTGGGTTCCGTTAATCCCCGCCAGGACTGACAGGATTTGATAACGGGACATTTAAAAGGTGCTTCTGGGCAGCACCTATTAAATGTCCTGCTGTAAGCAGTGGGGTATTCCTATTGCCCCCTTGCTGGGCAATTACCCAGCAGTGGGAGGCAGTAGGGGACTCCCCCCACCTCTCTCCCCAAGGGAATTCCCTATAGTGGGGAGAGAGAGGGGGGTGGGGTTTCAGGGCTTCTCCTGAGAACGCGGGAGGAGGGACAGGGCTAGGGGTACCTGCCCCCTTGCCCTCCACCTCCATGGTTTGCTATAGGAATTCTCTGAGAGAATCCCTATAGCAAACTATAGAGGAGGCATGGCTATGGGCAGAGTTAATGGTAACAGTCCCTTTAGCCCTGCCCCCTACTCCCACACTTTCAGGGGAAGCCCTTAGGATTTCCCCCTAGAGAGATAGTGCTGTTATCAGGTATTTTCCCTCAGCAGGGACAGTGAACTGAGCTACGGGGAGTTTCCCCATAGCCCTGCTCTGGGAAACCCTCCCCCCCCCCCATAGCTCTGCACACTGCCCCTACTCTGGGGAAATCCCGAATCCCTGGGGGGCTTCTTCTCTCTCTTCGTGGAGCAGCTGTGGTTCTCCTAGTGCAGCTGCTCCAGTGAACAGGCAAAGTTTCATGCGCTGCAGATATGAAACTTTGCTTGGTCACACGTTTTCAGCATATGCGGGGAGCACATTTTCTTTTTTGTGCACATAGGCGCTCAAAAAAACCCCACTCTCATCTGCCTGCACCCTCAGGGTCATGAAAGTCATTTTTTTTTTATTTATTAAGTTACTAGTCCTCAGTATACATATGTTGACCAGTTGGCTCATTATTCCTCTCTATCTGAAACTTCCTGGAGTCCTTCTCAAAGCACGGCAGAATAGGTTGGTGCTATACAAATAAAGATTCTTCTTCTTCTTCTCAGGTCAATCATGTGATCTTATTCCAGCCACCTGCGAATTACTTGTCCTTATGTTCTTTCAAGAAGCCAGTTTTTCAGTCCACATAATTTGTGGGTGATGATATCATATGAACCCTACCACAAAAGCTCTTCATAAGGGAAACAAACTCCAAACACACTCACTGCTAAGGCTTATAGGCTCCTGTCACACAGTTATAATGAAGGAGATCACAACTCATCTTTCTGACTGTATAATTATGGTGAGTTGATTCGTTTATTTAGGTGAATACAGAATATAAAGAGTAATGGCAATGTCCGCCCAGTAGACAGATATTGCACTTGCTCTAGCTGTCAATCTGATGTTGTGCTGATGCATTATGGGAGTGTTAGCAAAATTTAGGGAAAGAAAGCAGGGAGAAGTATCATGCACCATCTTGATCCAGAGAGGTATCAGAAAGGAGGATGCACTTTATGGAATTGACTGCATAGAAGAGTTCAAAAGTATGACAGGCAATCAGGTGAGGGGGCAAGGATGGAAAAAAGTGTTTTCACTGAAGTGGCCTTTGAATGACCAATCTTTTTAAGAGGAGGAAGAGTTTAAATTATGGGTCCAGTCATTTGAGTTAGATTTTGTTCAAAGCAACTTGCCTGCAGCTACGGAATTACTGAGAAAAACAGGATCCGATTATAAGGAATGGCAGATGGAGGCGGCAATGATAAGAGATTCCTTTATGACTTGCAATTGCTTTATCAATCATGGTAGACCTGGTAAATTCCTTACCTTCTTGATTAAACATCAAGCTTCAAATTACTTTAATGGGTCTGTATTGGCAATGGTACAGTGGATAGTGATTATATAAAAAATAACAATATTAGTTAAAGATTTCTATCAAAGACTTTATGAATCAGAACTTGTCTCAAGTGAGGAAGAATTTGATTCTTTTTTTTTTTTTATAAAATTACATTTCAGGTGTTGACAGGGAAAGATCTAAGGATCTTTGAAGCTCCCATAAATATTTAAGAAATAAAATCTTTGCAGGTTCAAACCCCTAATAGTAAAGCTCCATGAGCTGATGGTATATCATTTGACATTCTAAAGAAGTATCGGAAATCTCTCTTTCAGTTTTTCAAAGTTACGCTCATGGAAGTGTTCAGACAAAATAAGTCCTCTTCATATTGGGGACATATGAGGTGTTTACTATGTTGATACTGATGCTAGATAAAAATCATCAGACTCAAAACTCTTAGAGGTCTATATCTTGAATGTATATGGGTTCTAAATGTTTAGCCAAAATTCTATTTGGAATGGTGGTCAAGGTAATCACATCAATAGTGTCTTTTGAGCAAACTAACTTTAAATGGATAAGACCTTCACACAACTTATGCTCATGTAACAGCCCATGTGTGTATCATCAATTCTATAATATGATTTCATTAAATATTCATCTTCAGTCTGCTGATGATGAAGGGAGGGGGTCTTGCTTGATGCTGTCATTGAACATATCTACCACATAGTACAGTGACAAGAGGACCTTTCTGTGGAGGGTTAAGAGATGTTTTGAGTTTTGTAAAAAATGGTATTATGTGGTTAAGAACTCATAGGCTAGGGCAAGGACAAATTATATTGTATTTAGCTGAATACTTCCGTTTGAAAGGATGCACCCGATAATTGTGTCTTCTTTTTCGTATTTTACTTTCTATTACGTTAGAACCTCTGAAAATTCAGGTGGGGAGCGAAAATAGAGTACAGTGTCTTAAATATAGTTAATATGAGCAGAAAATCTTCATATATACTAATGACATTTTAATGTATATAAATAATTCATCAACATCATTAAACTATGCCTTAAAACTAATTGATAGTTATAGAAAGTTTGCCATTGGTTTCCTCAGGTGGGGGTTATCTATCTATCTATCTATCTATCTATCTATCTATCTATCTATCTATCTATCTATCTATCTATCTATCTATTAGTGATGAGCGAGCATACGTGCTAAGGGCAATTGCCCTTAGCGAGTATCTGCCCACTCGAGAGCAAAGATTCGTCTGCCGGCGGCGGGCAGGGAGCTGCAGGGGAGAGCGGGGAGGAGTGGAGGGGAGATATCTCTCTCTCTTTCTCCCCCCCACTCCCCCCTCCTGACTGCCGCAACTCACCTGTCACCCGCGCCGGCAGCCGAACCTTTTCTCCCGAACGGGGAGATACTCGCTAAGGACAATGCTTGATCGAGCAATTGTCCTTAGCGAGTATGCTCGCTCATCTCTACTATCTATCTATCTTTATATTTCTAACAACTTAAGGCCTTAGTCACACGGGCGTTTTTTCACGCGATTTGCGCATCGCATGACGGATGCGCATGCGCAAATCGCGTGACCGGCGCCGAAAAATCGGCCCAAAAATCGCCCGAAAATCTGCTCCTAGCCGCGTTTCATTAGAAACGGGCCGGAGCTGTCCAGCGCATTGCATTCAATGGAGACGGCAATACAGCGGCTCCATTGAATGCAAGCGCTGCGGGCGAGCCCGGGATGAATTGTCGGGAAGGGGTTAAATATATAACCCCCTTCCCAACAATGCATCCTGAAAAGTGAAAAAATAAAAAAAATGTATGTACTTACCTGCTCCCGGCAGCTGGAGATCCCGGCGGCCGGCCTGCAGTGGGTGTGTAGGGGGTGTGACTCAGGCTTGCCCCTGATTGGCTCAGCGCTGAGCCAATCAGAAGCAAGTCTCAGTCACACCCATTCATGAATTCATGAATGGGTGTGACTGAGATCAGCCTCTGATTGGCTCAGGCTGAGCCAATCAGGGGCAAGCCTGAGTCACACCCCCTTCACACCCACTGCAGGACGGCCGCGGGGATCTCAGGCTGCCGGGAGCAGGTGAGTACATCCTTTTTTTTATTTTTTCACTTTTCAGGATGCATTGCAGGAAAGGGGGTTATATATTTAACCCCTTCCCGACAATTAACCCCGCGCACGCCAGCAGCCCATTGCTTTCAATGGAGCGGCTGTATTGCCGCTCCATTGAATTCAATGGGCAAACATCGTTCTTCTCTGCCACAGCTGTTCCAGCTGTGGCAGAGAAGAATGATTTGTCTTCTATATGTTCTCATTGGGGTCGGCGCTGCTGCCGCCGGCCCCATTGAGCGCATATAGAGAAGAGAACAGGAATCGCAGATCGCAGATAGGTGCGATCTGCGATTTCTGTTCTCTAATTTATCGGACGAGCGCATAAAAAGCGCTCATGTGTCCGATACCATTGCAAAGCAATGGTTTTAAAAAATCGCCGGACGCATGCGCATGCGCAAATCGCGGCAATAAACGCCCGTGTGACTGAGCCCTAAATCAGTATCTATCATTAAAAATACTTCATTACTACTGTCTAAATTTTCGATACAGCTCAAAGTACTTAAAAACTTGCCACTGAAAGTGGGCAAAAGAGTGGCATTGATAAAGAAGGTTCTTCCCCAGCTGGCATGTTCTGGACATTTACTATTGAAGACCTATCTGTATCCCATAGACCAGCTGATCCTTTGGCCCACTGTCAATGGAATTATACTTTCTATTACATTTCCATCTTTGACCACAATGAGAAGGTGCCCCTCACATAATAGACTTGGCCAATGAGGTGAAACTTGGACAATACACAAAACCTTGAGAAGTGAGAATAGGTTCTCTTATTAGAGAAAACCATGAATTATCTCAAATAGGGTCATGAAAAAGGACATGCACATTGTATCCAGCTACAGATGGTCACGTCTTAGGGATGGGTCTATAGCAATCCCTGTCTCCGTATGAATGAGACTCATGAGTTGAGAAAGAGAAAATAAATATTTTCTCAGTCCTCCCTTCTACTCATTTGTGTTTTTTATTAAAGGGATATATAGCCCCACTTAGATTTTAGGGCTTAATATTTGTCTAATGGAGAGAGAAAGATAGACTCAATTAATACAACTTCAAAGGATGAGGTCAATTATTACAACTCGACGCATTTCACCGCAGGTATAGCCGAACTTCAGGAGAATTAGGAGCTTTATACTAAACGCGGATGACAGGCATTCCACTTATCATGGTGTAGTATTGAAACTATTGTAACTAGAGATGAGCGAGCATACTCGTCCGAGCTTGATGCTCGTTCGAGTATTAGGGTGCTCGAGATGCTCGTTACTCGAGACGAGCACCACGCGGTACTCGTCTCGATTAAACGAGCACTGACCATTGAATTCAATGGAGCCGGCAATACAGCCGACTCCATTGAAAGCAATGGGCTGCCGGCGATCGCGGGATGAATTGTCGGGAAGGGGTTAAATATATAAGCCCTTCCCTGCAATTCATCCAGAAATGTGTAAAAATAAAAAATATATATATACTTACCTGGTCCCGGCAGACGGAGTTCAGCACGGCAGGCTGCAGTTCTCCTGAACTGCTCTAAACAGCTGTGAGTAGTATTCAGCAGCCGGGGATTTAAAATCCCCGCCTGCTGAATGAGATGCCTCTGATTGGTCACAGCCTGACCAATCAGAGGCATCCCTCACTCACACCCATTCATGAATTCATGAATGGGTGAGTGAGGGCTGCCTCTGATTGGCTCAGGGGCAGCTCTCAGCTGTCCCTGCGCTGAGCCAATCAGAGGCAGCCCTCACTCACCCATTCATGAATTCATGAATGGGTGTGAGTGAGGGATGCCTCTGATTGGTCAGGCTGTGACCAATCAGAGGCATCTCATTCAGCAGGCGGGGATTTTAAATCCCCGGCTGCTGAATACTACTCACAGCTGTTCAGAGCAGTTCAGGAGAACTGCAGCCTGCCGCGCTGAACTCTGTCTGCCGGGACCAGGTAAGTATATATATATTTTTTATTTTTACACATTTCTGGATGGATTGCAGGGAAGGGCTTATATATTTAACCCCTTCCCGACAATTCATCCCGCGATCGCTGGCAGCCCATTGCTTTCAATGGAGTCGGCTGTATTGCCGGCTCCATTGAATTCAATGGGCTAACATCGTTCTGCCGGGACCAGGTAAGTATATATATATTTTTTATTTTTACACATTTCTGGATGAATTGTAGGGAAGGGCTTATATATTTAAGCCCTTCCCGACAATTCATCCCGCGTACGCCGGCAACCCATTGCTTTCAATAGAGCCGGCTGTATTGCCGGCTCCATTGAATTCAATGGGCTAACATCGTTCTTCTCTGCCACAGCTGTTACAGCTGTGGCAGAGGAGAACGATCTTTACGCTGACAGTGGGGGGGGGGGGGGTCTCACTCTTGCCGCTATTGTGGCTTAATAGTGGGACCTGGGAACTTGAGATGCAGCCCAAAATGTAGCTCCTCGCCTGCCCTATTCGTTTCTGTGTCGTTTCCATCACTTTCTTGTGTTTTGCAGATTTTCACAAATGAAAACCTTAGCGAGCATCGGCGATATACAAAAATGCTCGAGTCACCCATTGACTTCAATGGGGTTCGTTACTCGAAACGAACTCTCGAGCATCACTGAAAGTTCGACTCGAGTAATGAGCACCCGAGCATTTTGGTGCTCGCTCATCTCTAATTGTAACCAAGCCTGAGAGCCCCACTGTGTTATTCTCACGGTGAGTCACGATCACCCCAATGAGGCCACCAACATTGAAGAGGGTATATTCCAACTTGTAACTATGTCGACCTGCACATTTCATGTACTGTCAGGTCTGAATGGGACAGAATCCAACCTCACAGGGACCATTGATAGATATGTTTTTATTATTCCATGAGATCCTTAAAGTGCTAATGAGAAACATTCAGAAGTTCCGACACAGAGTAGACAGGATGAACTTCCCCAGGCAAATGACAGCCAGGGAAGTTCAATTATCCTATTCTGGGCGGTGGTAAAACTATATGGCCTCTATAGCCTAGGGAGTATCAGTTTAGGTCAGATACCCATTCGAATAGTGTCTAGGTTCGCAGAGTTACCCCGCCTCCTCAGTCTGTAATAATAGTCTGTAAGGTGGATCTCACAAGCCTATTCTTTTAGTCATAGGGGGAGTGAAATCACTCCATTAAGAATATTCCTAAATGATAAGATATAGAAGAGAAGCAGAACCTCCGGCCTTGATGGTAGACCAGGGTTTATAAGACTGGCTAGGCCAAGCCCAAGTATATAGTGTGTTAAGATACCTTCCCTGGGAGGGTATCAATCAGTACCACTAAATCAATCCATGCATCATTTTTTATCTGAGGATCGCTGCACCGCCAGTGTTGTATACTTTTATATAGACCCCAAGACATATGTCACTCTTACTACGCTACTACATTCTCAGGACAGAGCGGGATCTCTCCAAGCCGATCATCTTTTGGAGCGTGTACACTGTAGCTGGTCAGAAGTGGTAAACAACGAAGGGTTGCCATGGTGACGACCAATCACGATCGGGAAGCGGAGACTGATGTAAGGGAGGAAGTGTCAGAGCACCAATCCCGGGTCCAGGTAGAGGCACAGGAAGAGGGATGTGTCCTCCAGTATGGGCCGGAGCATCTTCCAAAAGGACATATTGACGCGTGACGTGCAGCATCATCGCCATAATTCATGGTTTCCTCTTATAAGAGAACCTATTCTCTCTTCTTTGTCTTAGTGTTTTGTGTATTGTCCAAGTTTCACCTTGTTGGCTGAGTACCCTGTCACTGACTCTGACAGGACGCAAACCATGCAGTATGTGCGTTTTTTTGCAATTTTTTCTAATAAAAATAATTTTATCCTTTTGAGTCTATTCTGTGACTAATATTAGTAATATACCTTTCCTGCACCCTGTGATTTGGTACAATGAGAATGTGGAAGTGTAATGGAAGGCATCACTCAATTGATTTAATTGGGCATGAAACCTTTTATTACACTTCCGCCTCTGGCCCGTTGAACTAATAATTGGATGAAGGATCAGCTGATCATCAGGGTTCCCAAGCAGTGGACCCTTGCCAACCAAATATTGATAAATTACCTTAAGAATACCTCTTTAATTTTTCTATATCAATTAGCTATAAGGTTTTTCATTTCATTGACGGAATTTATAATGATTTATTCTGGAGCACTAAACGAGCAACTATAGGATGAGCCAAAAACGTTATGCCGTCGTTTGCTTAGCAGAGGACTATCAGTCCATAACATAAAACTTGACTTGCCTCTCAGCTTAAATATTTAAAAGATTTGGAGGATTTAAAAGTTAAGAAGTATTTGCATGTGGACCATAAGCCACTAAATATCTTCCAGATATTAGAGTAAGCACGATTTAGCGAATATTCATATCATAAAATAAGGGCATGTCATCTTTTACACTGTTTATTTTTCAAAATGTTAGATATCATTCATTCCATACATGTTTAGGGAAAGGTCTCTTGAATCTAGTTGAATTGAATCATCTTAAAAGGGGTTGTCTGGTTGCAAAGTAAGTTTTAAAATCCAATCTAAACCACTTAGAACAATAAAACCAGCAGTACTTACCTATCCTCAGCCCTAGTAATCCAGTGCTGCAGTCCTGTAGTCCTCTTGGTCTTTAGTGTGGAGCAAACATCACATGACTGCAGCAGTCAATCAGAGGCAGCAGCAGTCGGGTGCCATTCTCCTAGCATATCTGCTGACAGCATCTGAGCAGTGATGCTAGGAGAACAGCATCCAACTGGGTAATTACCACTAATTCTATGGATATAACGGATTTGAATTTTAAAAGCTAATTTAGGAATCGAAAAACTTCTTTAATTCCACAGCTTTCGGGAACAAATGATCTTACATGTGTTTCAGACATCATAAGAGGATACTTCTCTCTATTTTGAAAATATATGTTCTGTTTATGCACATTCATTAAGTTAATTTATTACAAGATTTTAAGAAGGTTTTTTTTCCTCCCATGGGTAAATTATTACGGAAAGAGTGGTCGAAAAATTTTGTTTTCAATTTACAGAAAGAATTAGAAGTTGGTGCTGATCTCAGAGAGGAATAGCCTCAAATCTAGTTTTTCTTAGTAGGACTGATCAATTCTCATAAATGTATGGAGTTTCTAATTACTAATAGGTTGTATGATCAAAACCGTTTGCAATGTACTGATAATAGAAGTGCTGGTAAATGTCTCGTAAGTTTCGGCCCCCTCCCATGGCTTATTGGCCTCATCTCAAGCGGCACTGTGCAAATATCGCAGTACTGGGGTAACCGCTTTTCTAATATTTATCACATACTGTACCAATTTTAAGCATTCCCAGGCTAAGTACAGTATTTTGGGCGACCTTTCATTATCTAAAGCTCACCTACTTCTAACTCCATTTTGAATTCTTTGTTTGTTGCTAGAAGTGTGATTTCTCCCCTCTGGTTGTCTTGTGTTCCAACTATAGATATGTGGCGTAAATATGTTCTTAGGTAGTTATCTCTGGAGGCTTATCTGTTCAGAGGTAAAAGGCAAATCAAACAAATGGTCAAATATCTGGAGTCTGCGGTTCTTTATTCTAACACCACGGGAAATGAACAGATGTGATTATTGTAATAATTGCTGACATTTTCTGTTTTTCTCTCTCTTTTTCAGCCGGGAGAAGAGGGGGGAGGGGTAGGCTGAGGGTATATAAAATGAAATACTGTGAAAAGTGTAATTGTTCTGCTTGTTATATTTTTCCATTACAAATGCTAATAAAAGAGAAAATAAAAAAATTGAAAAGCCTTAATTTACCTGGGCTAAAATGGCAAACATCCATTAATCGTATTTGAAGTAGTTATGATATATAGATAATACACAAACAATTGCACTGTATCTCTGTATGCAACAAAAGACAAGCTTATTGATATTGTATTTTAGATTGAGAGAAAACATCAGGTCTCAAAATTTATTTTTTCATATCTCCATGCCAACCAAAAACACTATTGAGCAAAAAGTCATACAGTTTGTTCCCTAGCCAAGGATACTCATTACATACTGAGAAAAAAAATATATATATTTTAAGCGTAAGTATTGACATTTCAAAAGGAGTAATGAGTTTCTCAACAAAACATAAGTAAATGTTATCATGTAATGAAAATAAATACAAATATATACAGAAATAATATGGTCTATTGACTGCAAACTCCTCTTCTTCTTCTATTAGCAAATTAAAGTGTGAATACTTTTATGACTTTTGCTGCTGTCACTAGTACTGCGTTCATAATGCTACAACAGAATAAGATTACTCATAGAGGCTGTGCTGAAATTCAAAGTTTTAATGATCTCTTCAGTGCGGGTTCGACCAGTGGGATCCCCACTGATCATAAGAATGAGGGGTTCTGTGTCTCCCCATATGAATTGAGTGCTGCTCAAGCAGCATGCTTCATTAATTTCAAAGGGACTGCTGCAGATAGCCAAGTTTAAGCACTCCGCTATCCCCAGCAGTCCTATTGAAATGAGTGGAGTGGCAATGCACATGCTCAACTGCCGCTCCATTAACACAAGGGGTCACAGAACCCCATTTCTATGATCAGTGGAAATCCCACCAGTTAACCTCCTATGATCAGACAGTTATCCCCTATGTAGTTGATAGAGTTTAGCTTTCAGATGTGCCACAACCCCTTTAACCCCTTAAGGACATGGACTATTTTGGGCTTATGGATGCAACGATTTTTGGCAGATTTTCATCTCCATTTTTCAAAAGTCATAACTTTTTAATTGTTCCGTCGACGCGGACGTATAAGGGCTTGTTTTTTGCGTGGTGAACTGTAGTTTTTGATGGTGCCATTATTGGGTACATAGACTATATTGTGAAACTTTTGATATTTTTTTCTTTATGATCGCAGGGAGAGAAAATGCATCAATTCTGCCATAGATTTTGTTGTTTTTTTTTTACAGCGTTAATCATGCAGCATAAATAACACAATCCTTTTTTTCTGGATGTCGGTACGATTACAAGGATATCAAAAGTCTTACATTTTTTAAGGTTTTTCCACTTTTCTGCAATAAAACCCCTTTTTTGGAATTTTTTTTTTCTAAATCGCTGCATTCAAAGTCCTGTAACTTTTTTATTTTTCTATGTACAGAGCTCTGTAAGGGCCTATTTTTTTCAAGACTAGCTGTTTTTATTGATACCATTTTGGGGTACATATGGCTTTTTTGATCCTTTTTATTGCGTTTTTAGGGAGGCAAACGCTAAGAATTAGCATTTTGCCTCAGTTTTTTATCGTTTTTTAAACGCTTTTTTCCGTGCAGAGTCAAAAGCACATGCAACGTATTGTATACATCGTTATGGACGCGACAATACCAAATATGTGGGATTTTAATTTTTTTTACCTTTTTTTATGCTAATATGACAAAAAGCACAAAAAAACATTTTTGAACATTTTTTTTTACATTTTTCTTATTGTACACTTTTATTATTTTTTTTTTACATTGTTTGTGTCCCTCTGGGGGACTTAAGGCACAGCACTGATGATCCCTGTGATAAGGCATTGCAGGACTTCTGTCCTGCCTTGCCTTATCGCTTATACAGCGATCACAGGCTATGGCAACACAGGACGCCGGTATCTGGCATCCTGTTGCCATGGCAACCAGCCAGGCTCTCTGCGATTATATCGCGAGAGCCCAGCAACTTCCTACCTTTTCCTGACACGATCTACATAGAACACGGCAGGGAAGGGGTTAACAGCGGGGGGGGGGGGGGGGGCGGCGCATCTATTACTGACAGCTGGCTCCTGCTGCGGGATAGTGCAAGACCTGCTATGATCTCCCGCTATCCCTATAACGTAAGGGCACGTCATTTTGCGGGAAGTACCCCGCTCCCATGACATACCCTTACGTCATGGGAAGGGAAGGGGTTAAACATAAAACTAAAATTAGCTTAATGAGTACCTGCACTTTCAGAAAACTTTTCACATGTCATAGAGACATGTTAAAGGTATTGATCAATGGGGGTCCCACTGCTGAGACCCTTTCTGATCACTAGAATGAGGAGGCTTCAGTGCTCACGCAAATGTTGCCCCCTTAGCTATGTTCACTCATTTTTGGCTGCTTCCGACAGCTGAAGTTTGCCCCATAGAGGTGTATTGGAAGCCTTACACCCTTACCTTTTTTAAAATTACAATTTGTCATTTTACCAATTCAATACATTCTTGGGACATCCAATAATGCTGTTATTATCTTATGGTATAGAGAAGCCATTCAGCCCAAAGTTCCATATGTAACTGCAACCTCTGTCCTCTGTGTAGTCTGTGTCTCTGCTCAAACCTAGCCAACAGACCATATAAAACCATGCACTCTTCCTCACCTACTTTTCCCTTTTTGAATCTATGTCTTTGAAATGCTTCTCTCAGTCACCCATAGATGCCCACATATCCTATCCCCTTGGGACTCTGGACAATCAGCCAACCGAGCACCCGCTGACAGTGCAACAATACAAAGGGTTTAGAGTGGAAGCTGCTGCCCTTACCCCTTTGTAGTGGACAGCACTTATAACTGCAGGTGAAGTTATTGACAAGTGCCAGACACTACATAAGGGTTGGAGCAGTGGCTTTTGTTCTAACCATGTCTATTTTGGTTCTGCCAACCAGCACCCGACTAGCTGATTGGCAGCGCTCCACAGCAGCAGACCATAGCTGATCAAATATTGATGATTTGCCCTGAGGATAGGGTCATCAATAGTATTTTGCCTGAAAACCCCTTTAAGGCTTCAACTAATTTCAGTTGAGCAAATTAAGAGACAAAAAGAGCTAAGACTACGGGTCAGATGAATAATAAAGAATCCTCTTAATAATTATATAATCCTTATGTTAGGCTAATGGTCTTTGTTAAATTAGATGCATAAGTACAATATGTAGGTGATACAGAAAAATCTGAGTGTTAAGCCAGCTGGGAAAAGAGACTTCAGCAATTCTTATTCTAGTACCATGGGTAGAACATGACTTAACTACTCGGATCATTCATACAGACACATACAGTGTAAGCACTTTATAGAAAAAATGTATTTTAATAGGTATAAAATAAAAAAAAACTATTGCTGTAAAATAAATGTTAAAAATAGCAAAAAGAAAAAAAAAGTATTACCGGTAAGTAAACAAAATTAATTTGCAAGACATACATAATGCGAAAATCATACCGTGTTGTTGGGATGATAGTTTAAATGCAAACCGCTGTCACACAAGGGAGATGATGTGCCACTGCTTTGATCACTGGGTGCACCTGTTAAAAGATTGTAGACTGTAGTAACATTTTGCAATATAATGTATAGCTTTAAAATTCTAGGTAAGAAGTATGGTGATTAGACCGTTCATTCAGAAAAATATATGATTCACCCTGGTTATGTATAAAAACGAACACCAAATAAAAATAGGTTTGTGGCCCGTGGTCACTTATTATTCAACTACTTCAGAAAAATTTAATGTAATCTGATTGGTTAGTGTGGGACCATGCTTTCTTCTACCTTAGTTTTGTAAAAAATGGCATGGAAGGGTTTGGAATAGGTCAGCTACAAATGTTGCAAGCAGCACCACATTCACACTCTTGTGCTGCAATGGTGACATAGTGTGCACCTAGGCCACTTCTGTAGTGCACCATTAATTCACTTTGCATTGCAGGGGCTATGTTATGCAAATGTTATGCAAAATAAACTAAAGGAACATTCTTTGTACAATGAATATTCAGCTAAAGAATCTGACACTGTGAATTATAGTAAATACATTGACATAGCATAATTAATTATTTCTGTTTCTTAACCCTTTGCAATCCAATTTTGTATTCAGGATTTCCTAAGGGGCTTTCTCGTTCTGCCATTATACAATGGCGCCATCTGCTGGCTAGAGCCAGTACTGTGTATTGGGACATGCTGAAGAGGCCCCCGACAACAGAGCGGCCAGTAATCAACAGTTAGAATACCCTGCCGGACGTCTTCCAACATGGGAGCTGTACAACCTTCAATCATTATGTCTTCAGACGTCAGACAGTGGATTGGAAAGGGTTAAGATTAGAGATGAGCGAACACGTTCGGCCCCGCCCCTTTTTCGCCCGAACACCGAACTTTGCGAACACCTCGGTGTTCGGGCGAAAAAGTTCGGGGGCCGCCGTGGCAGCGCGGGGGGGTGCGGCGGGGAGTGGGGGGGAGAGGGAGAGAGAGAGGGCTCCCCCCTGTTCCCCGCTACTGCCGCCCGCGCCGCCGCGCATCTCCCCGCCCCCCGGCGGCACCCGGACACTTACGCGCGAACACTGCAGTGTTCGCTAAAGCCGGTGTCCGGGTGCGGATGTGTCCGTAACGGACACGTTCGCTCATCTCTAGTTAAGATGTCCAATGGAAATTTTAAGAAAATTTTTTTTTTAAAGTTAGCAGGACAAATTTCATCCCACAGCTTCTGTGGGTCTTCTGTGACATGCAAGCCAATTTTTCCATGACCTCGTAGTGAAGTTCAAATTGCTTACTGTCACACCGATCAGTTCCAGATATTGTAACCTGCTGATTGCAAGTGGCTGCCCACTTTTCTTGTAACAGCCACATCAGAGCTAATTCAAATTCGTGGGGGGAGGTTTAATAGAGCTTGTGGGCAGCTAAGAGTAATTCTTCAACCCATTAAAAAACAGAAATTTCTCAAACTTTTCTTTTTTTATTAATTACCAATTTTCACGAGATGTAACTTTTCTTTAAGTATTTTTTTGTTGATGTTGCTGTACGAGGGCTTATTTTTTGTTGGATGAGCTGTATTTTTCAATAGTACTATTTAATGTATTTAAAATATTTAGAAAAATTTTAAGTGGGGTGAGATAGAAAAAAAAGGAACACTTACACCATTGTTTTTGGTGTTTTTTTTACCCTGTTCATGGTGTCGAAAAAGCGACATGTTAAATCTATTCTGAGGGCCTGTACAAATGTGACAATAGCACAGTTTTTTTAGTGCATTTTCACTAGAGATGAACGAGCATACTGGCTAAGGCAAACTACTCGAGCAAGTAGTGCCTTATTCGAGTACCTGGCCGCTCGTCTCTAAAGATTCCGCTGCCGGCAGGGAGCGGCAGGGAGGAACGGAGGGGAGATCTCTCTTTCACTCTCTCCTCCCTGCTCCCCCCTTCTCACTCCCGCAACTCACCGCTCACCTGCACCGGCAGCCGAATCTTTAGAAACCAGCGGGCAGGTACTCGAATAAGGCACTACTCGCTCGAGTAGTTTGCCTTAGCGAGTACGCTCGCTCATCTCTAATTATGATGTCTAAAAGAAATAAAATAAATTTTTATTTAAAAACTTGTTACTGTCCCTATATTCTGAGAACTGTAACCTTTTTTTTCCATTGATGCAGCTATGTGAGACCTTGTTTTATGCAGGGCAACCTGTAGCTTTTATTGATACCATTTTGATGTGAACATGACTTTTTGATCCCTTGTCATTTTTTTTTTTAGGCTATAAGATCCATAAGATTACAAATGGTAGATACCGTGTTACACCCTGTCTACGTCAGACGCGTTTCGTAGGACACGTCTTCCTTGATCCCAACGTAATAGACTAGAATTTTTGGCAGCCCTGGGAGCCTTTACTAGGTTTTGGGCTGCCATGGGAACCCATCAACATGCTGTATTTGTGTTGTGGGGGCAGTCAATGGGACGTCAGAGGGCCCCTCCACCGACTGGATTCTTAGATGCACTGTCAACGTTGACAATGGTATCTAAGCAGTTAACAGCTAGCTCCAGTTGCTGCCGCTGCAGCTGTGAAGCCCACCCCATTTACCACCTGCAAACATCCACTCTATATTTACGGTAGATGGTCCCTAATGGGTTAAACTAAAAGCAATGCAATATTACATAATAGCTATGACAGGCACTTTTCAAAATTAATGACGGGTACTGTGGTGTGCCTTCACTAGGTCTTTTTCATGTTGCTATCTCCTTCCATCATCTCGAACATGTCTTACACATTTAGCTGCCTCTTTATAAACTCTTGTGCTCTGTGTTCTCTTCTTTTTAATTATTTTCTTCCTTCATGACTTTTTCCTGTAATTTTCTGACTCACCTCATATCATTCTCTCACTGCACATGTCAACCACGCAGTAGCTCTGACAAATGTGCTGCATTTTTCACATAATTTAGCTTGAGGAGAGCTACAGTACATCTACACCTGGAGAAAGGTTACAAAACATTTATATACTGTCCTATTAGATGGTAAAAGATGAGAATGTAAAGACCACTTACAAGTGCAATCTTCGTTCAGGGGTAATTTAAGGAAAGCAGGTGCCCTTTTTAAAAATGAAACCGTTAATGTAACCTCCTCTCCGGCGTTCCGTAATACTTGGACCTATAAAGAAAGAGAATATATCGGTGACATTCTATCATTAATCAGTACTGCGGCATTCTGCTCCCAACAAACAGAAATAGGGCTGCACTTCTATTACAGATTCTCAATATGCTTAATCAAACTCATTAATCCACCAGAAGGAAGAATAAACTTCAGCAAAAATAACTTTCAAATCATCTTATTGTACATTAGGTGAAATTAATTTGCAATTTTTTAATGTAGAGTTCCCTGAAATGTTATGTGTTGACTAGTAAAGGTCATTTCAATGCAATGACAGATAAGTTTCCCTTATTCAACAAGTTCTTTATGGTAGCGTATAAATGTGTCACAGAAATTTATATAAATGTACAAGAGTCCTTGCTTCCTACTCCATTTCCATCCATTGCTTTTTCTAAACTCTAAGGCCTCATGTCCACTGGGAAAATCAGGCCCGCTACGGATTCTCCATGGAGAATCCATAGCGGGTCCCTTCTGCCCCGCGGACATGAGGCATTAAAATAACAATTACTCACCTCTCCGCACACTCCGGATCTTCCCTTCTTCGCAGCTTGATCTTCTCTCCGTAGCGGCCGGATCTTCTTTCTTCGGCCCCGGCGGATGTGCTCGGCACGCCGGCTGCGTGCCGCGCGCATGCGCCAGGCACATCCAGCGGCCCGAAGAAAGAAGATCCAGCTGCGACGTAGAGAAGATCAAGCCGCGAAGAATGGAAGATCCCGAGCGTCCGGAGCAGGTGAGTAATTCTGATTTTAGGTCTCCCACGGATCCGGACGGCTTCCATAGGCTGGGTGGTCAATGCATGCCTATGGGGTGCGGATCCGCGTGCTGGTGATCCGCTGCGGGTGATCCGCTGCGGATTTTAATTCTTCTTTTCCCCGTGGACATGAGGCCTAAGGCGGGCTTTACAAGGGTGCATTTGCACACATATTGATTTCAATGGGTTCATTCACACACATGTATTTTTCTTCCGCATTTTGGTCATGAAAAAAAAAACGAAGCATGCTCTTTTTTCTTGCACATTTGTGCACCAAAAATCCCTGTAAGAGCCAATGGGGAAGCGGAAATGCATGCACAATATGCTAGGAGTTGTGGTAAACAGGAGTTGTCCCGCGCCGAAACGAGTTTTTTTTTTTTTCAACCCCCCCCCGTTCGGCACGAGACAACCCCGATGCAGGGACTTAAAAAAAAAACAGCACAGCGCTTACCTGAATCCCCGCGCTCCGGTGACTTCTATACTTACCGGTTGAAGATGGCCGCCGGGGTCTGCTCCCTCCGTGGACCGCAGCTCTTCTGTGCGGTCCATTGCCGATTCCAGCCTCCTGATTGGCTGGAATCGGCACGTGACGGGGCGGGGCTACACGGAGCTACACGGAGCCCCATAGAGAACAGCAGAAGACCCGGACTGCGCAAGCGCGTCTAATTTGGCCATTAGACGGCTAAAATTAGACGGCAACCATGGAGACGGGGACGCCAGCAACGGAACAGGTAAGTGAAAAACTTTTTATAACTTCTGTATGGCTCATAATTAATGCACAATGTACATTACAAAGTGCATTATTATGGCCATACAGAAGTGTATAGACCCACTTGCTGCCGCGGGACAACCCCTTTAATTTAGATTCACCTGACGAGGTGATGTTTATCAGCTATTTAGTGATCCATTTTTTGCTGCCTTTTGCCCACTTGAATCTTGTCATACTATTTCTCTTGGTACCCAAACTGGTTGTCTGCTATTATATCCCATTGAGGCTAAGGCACGATGAGTTGTGTGCTCAGACACATTGGTTTGAGCACCAACAAAATATCTGTCTTTGCACCGCCTGTTCATCAGAAAGATTCTTGACATCCTCCTCTGACTAATTTTGTTGATGAGTTGTTTATATCCACAGGATTCCCTTTTGCTGGTTGTTTTTCTTCAGTCACACCAAACTAAAATAGTTTGATTTCCCCTTCTAATGTGGATTCTTATTGAAACCGGTCGACAAAAAACGTATTTGATTTTATACTGTACACTAGTGTCACATGCATAATTTGTATTTTTCAAACAGGGAAGCTCCAGTCTTAAAAAGGCAGGTGTCTCTTTAATAAAATGGCCAGTGTATATAATGAATATGAACCTTCATGATTATAATAAATTATCTTGTGTGCATGAAAGACTGTGCAATAATAAAGGGTTTATATGTAAGTCTTACACTTTTTACTGAAAGTATAAAGATTTTAAAAGAGTTATCCAGGCATTAGAAATTGATGGCCTATCTACAGGATAGGCCATTAACCCATTCCCGCTGCAGGGCATAAGTTTACGTCCTGGGAGCGGGGTACTTCCCGCAACAGGGCGTAAACTTACGTCCTGGAGATAGCGCTGGATCACATATGATCCAGCGCTATCCCGCAGCGGGAGCTGGCTGTCAGTCACAGCCGGCGTCTCGCTGCAGCAGCGGGGGGACATCGGAGATGCGCCCGCCACTGTTAACCCCTTCCCTGCCGCGATCTAAGTAGATCGCGGCAGGGGAAGAGTTCACAGCGGGAGCGCGGCTCCCTCTGTGTCTCCGGCCGGAACTTGCGATGTCATCGCGAGAGCCCGGCCTGTCACCATGGCAACAGGACGCCAGACACTGGCGTCCTGTATTGCCTATGCCTGAGATCGCTGTATGAGCGATAAGGCATGGGAGAGCAGTAGCTCTGCCATGCCTTATGACAGCGATCATCAGGGCAGTGATTAAAGTCCCTCAGAGGGACACAAACAGTGTAAAAAAAAAAAAGATTTAAAAAATGAATTAAAATAAATGTAAAAAAAAGAGTAAAAAAACCATTTTTTATGCTTTTTCTCAGATTAGCATAAAAAAAAGGTAAAAAAAAGAAAAACCCCACATATTTGGTATTGTCGCGTCCGTAACGATGCGTACAATAAGTTGCACATGCTTTTGACTGTGCACCGAAAAAAACGCTAAAAAAAAAGCTAAAAAACCAATAAAATCTACAGCTCGTCTCACAAAAAATAAGCCCTCATAGAGCTCTGTACATCAAAAAATAAAAAAGTTACGTGACTTTGAATGCAGCAATTTAGAATAGAAAAAAGATTTCCAAAAAAAAGGGTTTTTATTGCAGAAAAGTGGGAAAACCTAAAAAAAATGTTAGAATTTTGGTATCGTTGTAACCGTACCGGTCTGCAGAAAAAATGGAATGTCTCATTTATGCTGCATGATTAACGGTGTAAAAAAAAAAATAAAAAAATCTATGGCAGAATTGATGCGTTTTCTCTCTCTGCTATCATTAAAAAAAAATAAAAAATTTTACAATATAGTCTATATACCCAAAATTGGCATCGATAAAAACTACAGTTCGCCACGCAAAAAACAAGCCCTTATACAGCCGCGTCCACAGAAAAATAAAAAAGTTATGGCTTTTGAAAAATGGAGATGGAAAATACCAAAAAATCGCTTGGTCCTCAACGCCAAAAAAGGCCATGTCATGAAGGGGTTAACAATTGATCCATGGAGTTCCAGCATATGAAGTGAATAGGGCAAGTGTGTAATACTCAGAACACCTGCTATATAAAATATGGCGTTCTGAGCACTAATATGATGTAAACATCAAAGGGGCTGCAGCATTCACCCAAGGGGTGGACCTCCACTAATTTGATAGATCATCATTTTTTAATGCCTGGATACCCCTTTTTAGGAAATCATGTGCGTGTCAAACGTTTTAGTCCGTTCACACAAGCATCATGGCTTTCATTTATAAAAGGAGCCATGGTGCTCTGAAGGTTCCATCGTATTACAGATCCAACTGGTGACCAACTGATCTCATTGACTTACTGTAAATTTAAAAAAAAATGTTTTATTGCATGATACAGGGCTTTAAATGGTATTCATGCAAACCTTAATTGTTGACATTTTCTAGAAAATATAATATGGTCTGAAACACATAAAATAAAAATAAACTAACAAAAGTGAAAAATAGCATACAGTAAAAGACCATAAAAATTTATTTTAAAAAAAACAACATACAAGACAATAAAATATATTATCAAAAACCTACATAGAAGACAATATATCACAAACATGTCAATTTTTTATTTGCTGATTATGAAGCCAATGTGTTGATTACTTTAACAGTAGAATGAAGGGCCAACACTAGCCAGGTGTAACACGAGTAGACGAGTAGTAGAATGTCCAGCACTCAGAAGTCTTCAATATTTATTCCAAACAGTTTAAAAGATCACAGTACACACCAACCTGTGATAAATCACATCCATGTCAACATGTCTCACACTACAAGAAGTCCTTATTCATGGCTCAAATAAGGCCTCGTATTCTGAAACACGTTGATGTGGATGCGATTTATCATCTGTTGGTGTATACTGTAATGTGTTAAACTGTTTGGATTAAAGACCAATATTGAAGACTGCCAAGTGCTAGATGTCCTCCAATCTGTCTACTTAATTTGTATTGCCTTGGGAGGGAGAGGAGACATGATTGAAACGTATTCTTATATACATACATACATACATACATAAATAAATATAATATATTCATTATTGAATTAAAATAAATATTATATATATATATATATATATATATATATATATATATATATATATATATATATATATATATATATATATATATATATAGACACACACACACATATACATATACAGTTAGGGCCAGAAATATTTGGACAGTGACACAAGTTTTGTTATTTTAGCTGTTTACAAAAACATGTTCAGAAATACAATTATATATATAATATGGGCTGAAAGTGCACACTCCCAGCTGCAATATGAGAGTTTCCACATACAAATAGGAGAAAGGGCTTAGGAATCATAGCTCTGTAATGCATAGCCTCCTCTTTTTCAAGGGACCAAAAGTAATTGGACAATGGACTCTAAGGGCTGCAATTAACCCAGAAGGTGTCTCCCTTGTTACCCTGTAATCAATTAAGTAGTTAAAAGGTCTGGGGTTGATTCCAGGTGTGTGGTTTTGGATTTGGAAGCTGTTGCTGTGACCAGACAACATGCGGTCAAAGGAACTCTCAATTGAGGTGAAGCAGAACATCCTGAGGCTGAAAAAAAAGAAAAAATCCATCAGAGAGATAGCAGACATGCTTGGAGTAGCAAAATCAACAGTTGGGTACATTCTGAGAAAAAAGGAATTCACTGGTGAGCTTGGGAACTCAAAAAGGCCTGGGCGTCCACGGAAGACAACGGTGGTGGATGATCGCCGCATACTTTCTTTGGTGAAGAAGAACCCGTTCACAACATCAACTGAAGTCCAGAACACTCTCAGGGAAGTAGGTGTATCTGTCTCTAAGTCAACAGTAAAGAGAAGACACCATGAAAGTAAATACAAAGGGTTCACATCTAGATGCAAACCATTCATCAATTCCAAAAATAGACAGGCCAGAGTTAAATTTGCCGAAAAACACCTCAAGAAGCCAGCCCAGTTCTGGAAAAGTATTCTATAGACAGATGAGACAAAGATCAACCTGTACCAGAATGATGGGAAGAAAAAAGTTTGGAGAAGAAAGGGAACGGCACATGATCCAAGGCACACCACATCCTCTGTAAAACATGGTGGAGGCAACGTGATGGCATGGGCATGCATGGCTTTCAATGGCACTGGGTCACTTGTGTTTATTGATGACATAACAGCAGACAAGAGTAGCCGGATGAATTCTGAAGTGTACCGGGATATACTTTCAGCCCAGATTCAGCCAAATGCTGCAAAGTTGATCAGACGGCGCTTCACAGTACAGATGGACAATGACCCCAAGCATACAGCCAAAGCTACCCAGGAGTTCATGAGTGCAAAAAAGTGGAACATTCTGCAATGGCCAAGTCAATCACCAGATCTTAACCCAATTGAGCATGCATTTCACTTGCTCAAATCCAGACTTCAGACGGAAAGACCCACAAACAAGCAAGACCTGAAGGCTGCGGCTGTAAAGGCCTGGCAAAGCATTAAGAAGGAGGAAACCCAGCGTTTGGTGATGTCCATGGGTTCCAGACTTAAGGCAGTGATTGCCTCCAAAGGATTCGCAACAAAATATTGAAAAAAAAATATTTTGTTTGGGTTATTTTTATTTGTCCAATTACTTTTGAGCTCCTAAAATGTGGAGTGTTTGTAAAGAAATGTGTACAATTCCTACATTTTCTATCAGATATTTTTGTTCAACCCTTTAAATTAAACGTTACAATCTGCACTTGAATTCTGTTGTAGAGGCTTCATTTCAAATCCAATGCGGTGGCATGCAGAGCCCAACTCGCGAAAATTGTGTTACTGTCCAAATATTTCTGGCCCTAACTGTATATACACACACACACAAATAAAAATATATATATATATATATATATATATATATATATATATATATACACACACACACACACATATATATCACATATATATATACACACACACACACATATACACATACACACACACGGAGCTGTTGTAGAGGTTGGACAGAGGCGGGTCTGGGTTACAATTGACTTGGAAAGCTGTTCAATGTCAAAGATGATGGGCATCAACCTCAAAAGTCCTCTGAAACCCCAAGCTGTGGGAAATGGAGCTTCAGTGATTGAAGACAATACTGCAACTGTGGACGAAGAAGGGGCTCAGATCGTTAAGAGGCCCATGAATGCTTATATGATCTGGTACATGCATAGGAGGAGGAGGATGGCTGCGATTGTCCCCCGGCTGAGCGTCTGTGACATCAGTAAGCTGTTGGGAATGGAGTGGAGGCTTCTTAGTGACGCAGAAAAGAAACCTTTCCAAGATGAAGCCAAAAGGCTGAAAGCTGAGCTTTGTTTTAAGTATCCAAACTAAAACTTTAAACCAAAGCAGAAGCTACCTGCCTCCCAGCAGAAGCTACCTGCCTC
The DNA here is from genome assembly GCF_035609145.1 of Eleutherodactylus coqui. NCBI lineage: Eukaryota > Metazoa > Chordata > Amphibia > Anura > Eleutherodactylidae > Eleutherodactylus > Eleutherodactylus coqui. Next base: position 93,771,642 of record NC_089845.1, on the reverse strand, counting down.
CCAGAAAAAGGACCGCTATTCTTTGCCTGTGACTTTTACGGCTTCAGATGCAAACTCATCATCTGGCACTTTTTTACAAAGGTTATACGCTTATTTAAATCGTTGGTCAAATGGCCCCTATGGACCAGTGCTGCAGCAGCCTGACTACATGCAGCAGCTTGACTACACGCAGCAGCAGCTTGACTACATGCAGCAGCCTGGACCAAGTAGTTCCCAGGTACAAGCGCTGCCAAGGTATGACCTCAATAAACTGTGTTTTAATCATATGCCTTCTGCTGAAGCCTACTTGGACTCCTCATCCATGTATAACATACCCGCACCTTGCAACCATAACCATCCAGTGCTTATGGCCATGGGAAGCATTGTGCCTAGAGTTGAATTAGGCCCTCCTATAATTGCTTTGCTTATTCCAAGTGGCTACTTAACAGATATGATCGGCATGTATGCAGCTCCAAGTGGCAACGGGAACGACCCATCTGGCTTCCAGAACAGCATAATGCCCAGCATCCATCCGCATTACCAAGCTGTGGAGACTGCGTTCAATGGAGATATATATCAAGATTACACTTGGGATGAAAATGATCTGCTTTGACCAGTTCACTGCAATGCTGTGAAAGGCTGCTAAAACACGAGGGGTTAATCTTATTCTGGACAAGGCTTGCAGAAGGCCATCTGAAACAGAACTATTGACTAAGAGGGCCTCGGGGTTTAGGATGTGGCTCCTTCCACAGCAAACATTGTTTGTAAACTTTGTATCTTACTAACTGGTCTCTTTTTGCGGTTTTGCCCTTACCTCAATCAGCGGCCTGATCTGAAAATGACTTGTTTTTATAATCTCCCCCCCTCTCTCCCCCCCCTCTCCCCCCCCCCTCTCCCCCCCCCCCTCTCTCCCCCCCCCCTCTCTCCCCCCTCTCTCCCCCCCTCTCTCCTCTCTCTCTCTCTCTCTCTCTCTCTCTCTCTCTCTCTCTCTCTCTCTCTCTCTCTCTCTCTCTCTCTCTCTCTCCATACATATACATACACACACATATATATACACACACACACACATACATACACATATATAATTGCATCCCTTTACGATACGCAGTCGAAGTAAATAACAGATATAAAACACTCAGCACCATCGGAAAAGACCCAGACTAATTACTGGAGGAAATCAAATCCATCACACTAGATACAGATGAACAAATCATCCCCTTCAAAAAATCTGCAAAACGACTGCAATGGCTATTGGATGAATCCATCATGATCGGCAACAAGCGCCGAGCAGCAAAAGCAGAGGGCACCATTGTTGAATTCAGACAGCTAAATGTGGAATTTCAAAGTCAGACAAGGCAAGGAGCGCTACTGGAATGACCAATGCGCGAAACTGGAAGAAACAAACCAGCAAAGCCACACCCAAGCTCTTTTTGCCCAGGTGAAGCAGACCAGGGCACCATTCACACCATGCAAGGCAGCAACCATCAAACGCCAGGATGGCAAATTATTACAAGAAGAAAATCAAATCAAGCATAGGTGGCGAGAATATACAGCAGAGCCATATGCAGACGATCTAACAGACAACCCCTTGGATCATGTACATCAAGTAGAACAAGAACTGGGTATTCTGGAGGAAGAGGTCACATGGGCCCTGAACAACTACCAAACTGAAAAGCTCCAGGCATTGATCACATACCAGCCAAACTCCTCAAACCTGTGTCAGTCAAGATCCTAATCAACCTATGTCAAAAGATCTGCAGCTCCAAATCCTGGCCCAATGACTGGACAAGATCTGTCTTCATCACTTTTCCAAAAAATGGTGATGCTCAAGAATGTTCCAATTACCGCATTATCGCCCTCATACTGCATGCAAGCAAAATTCTTTTAAAGATCATACAAAAATGCATTGCAACAATTGTTGAACAGGAAATGCCGGACGTTCAAGTTGGCTTCTGCAAAGGACGTGACACCAGAGATCGCGAACCTGTGCTGGATCAGGAAGAAGACCCAGGACTATCGAAGGATGTGTACATGTGTTTTATCGACTACAGCAAAGCTTTTGACTATGTCGAACATGACAAGCTTTGGAAGTGTCTGAAGCAAATGGGCGTCCCAGAACATATTGAACAGCTTATAAGGTCGCTTTACAACAACCAAGAAGCAACAGTCAGGACAGCTTATGGAAACATGGATTGGTTCGGAATCGAGAAAGACGTGCGGCAAAGCTGCATTCTATCACCTTTAAAATCTGTACACAGAAACGATCATGAGGCGATGCAATTTGGACGAATTAGAAATCAGAGTCAAAATCGGTGGCAGAAATGTCAACAATCTCCAATATGCAGATGACACCACCCTGCTTGCGGAAAGTGAAAGGGACCTGGAATACCTTATCCAACGAGTGCAAAAGGAAAGCGAACGCATGGGACTGTATCTCAACAGCAAGAAGATGAAAGTCATGCCTACGATAGGCAATGGTACAGTGAACTTAAAAATTAACAACAAAGAAGTCGAGTTGGTCCAAGATTTCATCTTCCTTCGATCCAAAAATCGATTGCAATGGGCAATATGGACCTGAGATCAAGAGACGGATTACACCTGGTAGGAATGCAATGCAAGGAATGAAAAAGACCTGGAAAAGCAGTGCAACAAAAAACAGACTGGTCAATGCAATTGTCTTTCCTATATTGATGTATGGTTGGGAAAGTTGGAAGCTCAGAAAAACAGACATGGGGAAAATTGATGCTTTCGAACTATGGTGCTGGAGGAAAATGCTACCGATACCTTGGACCACCATGACAACGAACAAGGTAGTGTTAGATCGCATCAAACCAAAAATATCAATGGAGGGCAAGATCATTAAATAACGTCTCTCTTCTTTTGGACACGTGATGCATGCTAAATCACTGGAAACAGTACCGATGCTTGGCAAGGTCAGTGGGAAGAGAAGACCAGGACGACAAATAGCAGTATAGCTAGATACAATCAAGGCCACCACAAACATGTCGATTGCGGAACTGAAAGAAGCCATGAAAGACAGAAATGCGTGGAGAACATTGATCCATAGAGTGACCGTAGGTCAGATGCAACTGAATGGATAATAATCATATAATTAAATATATTAATTATACACACATAATATATATATATATATATATATATATATATATATATATATATATATATATATATATATGTGTGTGTATAATGTAAATAAATAAACAAGGTCGGGCAGAAAAAGTGTTTTTATTAGGAAGCTAAAAGCTAGAGCAGGGGGGCGTAATCTGAGGTTAGTTGGGGGAAAAAATCTGCAGCGATGTCATGAAATATTATTTTTTACTGAAAGAGTAGTAAATGCTTGGAAAATCAACAATAAATGAATGCAAGCATGCCTGGAATAAGCATATATTCATCCTAACAGAGAAATAAAAAAGAAATAATAGAAAGGTAAGGTAGATGGACCATGTAGTTTTTTTCTGCCTCCAAATGTCTATGTCTCTATGAGTTAGCGGAGTTCAGTGCTGCGTATCTGGTTTACACGCCATGTATTTAATATATTTACTTTAATTTTCAAATGTTTCCCTCATCTGTTATAATATGCCCCAATCTTTCCCCTTTACAGTTAACAAGCTACTAATGAAACTGACCCAGATGTGAATATGCTTGTTATCGAAAAATCACACTGTGAACTCTCCTGCTAGTGATAATGATGTGAATCTATCCTCCTTACAGTAATAATATGGTAGCAGGAACTAATTTACATGTAAGGAAATGCACAAATATTAATCCTCAATATAGTCTTAAGGTTTGAGTCATTCCCTTTACAGGAGAGAATTCTAGACATAAAAAAGCTCTTAATCCATTTGCAGAAACAGGCTCACCTTCGTATTATTCAGGCCAAATCTATAACTAGTCCGGCAATTGTGCTCCAAAGAGCAATTAGAGACAGTCCCACTAAATGTTATACATCTGTATGCCTATAGAGTTGTATATATCAGCTATTCACTGCCCTAAAATATAAAGTGCAAAGTAATATAGTAAAAGTTTCTAAGGCTGAAAAGGGCCATTCAGTCAAAGCTATTATCCTTCAATGTTGATACAGAGGTAAGAAAAAAGACTCATGAGGCAAAAGGTTATTTTTCCTTATTTTAGGAATAAAAAAATTAATCCCCGACTCGTAATCAGAATTAATCCCTATATTAAAGACCAAACTACAGTAAACTAGTAACATAAATTGTAATATTGTTATTCTCAAGGAAGGCATACAGGCCCTTTTTAAATTATTTTAGTAAATCAACCAGGACAAGTTCCTCAGGCAGAGAGTTCCATAGTCTCACTGTTCTTACAGTAAAGAATCCCCTTCTACGACTCCTCACACTATATAATTCTATCCTGCGGGAGGGGGCACTACCGGACACAATGCGTAAAGCCCTTATAATAATGATCCCCAAAACCAGAAAAGATCCCACGGACTGTGGCTCTTACCGCCCCATTTCCCTTCTCAACAACAACGTAAAAATAATCGCAAAAATTCTGGCGACACATATAAACTCAGTACAGAAAGAGACCATACATGCGGACCAGTCCGGCTTCATGCCTGGCAAGAGCACGGACATGAACCTGAGGAGGCTCTTTAACCACTTGTCGTACAAGCACACTAATTGCAGGAAGCGTACTCTGGTATTTATAGATCAGGCAAAGGCCTTCGACTCAGTAGAGTGGAAATACTTATGGGCGGTGATACGGCAGTTCAGATTCGGGCCAACCTTTATTAAATGGATCGAGATCCTATACGACTCCCCAGTGGCCAACATTAAAACTAATATACATGTTTCTGCCCAGTTCTCCTTGAGCAGAGGAACAAGACAGGGCTGCCCTCTGTCCCCCGCCTTGTTTGCCCTCACTATAGAGCCTCTAGCGATCCAAATCCGAACGTCACCAACAGTGAAGGGATTTAAACTGAACAACTACAAAGAGCGCATAGCGCTCTATGCAGATGACACCCTACTCTTCCTCCAAGACCCGGAGGCGTCTCTAGACGCAGCCCTGGCTATATTTGGCGCATTCGGCACACACTCTGGCATTAGGGTCAACTGGGACAAGACCCATTTACTGGCGGTGGACCCTGTGGTCGCCGAGCTCCCTCTGCCCGCCCCGCTGAGTTGGGCAACCCAGACCACCTACTTGGGCGGAAAGGTCTCAGCGGAACTATCCGCCTTTTACAACTCCAACCTGGTCCCTCTCCTGGGCTGGGCTGGGCTGGGGAGGTGGCGACACGCTGGGCCTCTCTCCCACTCACGGTGGTGGGCAGAATAAACCTGCTAAAAATGAAACTGCTACCAAAATTCCTGTATATACTGCATAATTCCCCTATGTTAGTCCCAAAAAAATTCTTTACCAAGCTCCGCGGGATCGTGCTGCGCATACTGTGGAGGGGCACTACACCCAGGATTAAATTGGAGACTCTGTGCCTCCCGTCGAGCGGAGGGGGACTAGCCCTACCACACTTCTATTACTACTACCTGGCAAGCCAACTGGTATACGCGGGATGGTGGCTATGCTCGTCAAATTACAACCCGGCAGTGGGCCTGGAACGTAGAATGGTGGACCCTGCTCAGAATCTACGGGGGCTGCTACTGAGCGGCCCCTCATCTTCGGTCAGCCCTCTACCCACTCCCATGCTGGTGACAGTGGAGGTCTGGCAACGGGTCACGAGACTGTCACGATCCCCACACACTCCCCTCTGGAATAGCCCCAAACTGACACACTTCCAGCGCTTCCCGGAGTCCGCCTTCGAGAGACGCCGGGGCGTCAATGTCCTTTCTGACATAGTCAGCGAGGGCAAGTTCTGCACCTTTATGCAGCTACAGATAGCCCACGGCCTGCCCGAAAACTCCTACTTTAGGTACTATCAATTGCGGGATGTAGCCAGGGTTCAGTTTGGAGGTTTATCTATTCCGCTATCCATGACACGGCTGGAGAGCCTGGCGCAGATGTGCAGCCTTGTAAAACCGCTGTCGAGTTTTTATGCCCATACAGCGCAACACCTGGCCCCGCTAGGCGAGAGGGCCGTACAGAGATGGGAGGGGGGACATCCCTGACCTGACCTCAGGGGAGGACGAGGATATATTGGATGGATCTGGTCCCCCCCTGGTTTGCGCTAGAGACAAGCTCATCCAAGTTAAGCTTCTGCACCGCATATATTATACCCCCTCCAGGCTGTGCACAATGGGCCTGCACCCTACTGCAGCGTGCCCGCGATGTTTGGTGGTGGATGGGACGGTCATGCATGTGTTTTGGGAGTGCGCGGTCCTACAGGCATACTGGAGGGACGTACTGGTCTTCATGGAAACGCATCTGAGGGTACTGAGGATCATGCATCCTGGAACGTGCCTCTTTGGGTTTGTGGGGGACTTACCGGTGGCTGCAGCAACACGTACACTGTACAAGCTGCTTCTCTTTTATGCAAAAAAAGTGATCCTACTTAATTGGAAACAACCTGGGAGGCTGACTAGGAGCGCATGGATCCGGATCGTTAATGCTGAAATCCCAATATACAAACTGACATACATGGCCAGAGGGTGCCCTGAAATATTCAACAAGATTTGGGGTAGCTGGGTGAGTTGCCCCGCGATGGCATCGGGAGAGCCAAGCCAGGTGGTAGGGGGGGGGAGTGAGGGAGAGAGAAGGATAAAAAGAGACACCTGTTCAATCTGCTTTCTACGTCAAAACCCTATGCTCAGAAAACTATTTTTTTTTCTTTTTCTCCTCTATTCCCACAGTTCTTCTTAAGAGAGTCGCGCCAAGGGGTTGGGGGGGGGGGTGTCTAAGTTTAAGTTTTTGCTTTCTCTCCTGATTGACCACAGTTGATCTATTCAAAGGTTAAACTACTGTTTAGTAACAACCGATAAAGTTAGAGTTTAAAGGGGGGGGGGACAATGTTTATATGTTTGTTAATTACTGGCTAAATAAAATTCCTTTAAAAAAAAAAAAGAAAGAATCCCCTTCTATGTTGGTGCAGAACTGTTAATTAGTCTTTTAAGACAGGGTAGCCATCGGTGTCTTTCCCCACCATTATACCTCGGTCAGACGAGTGGTTTTTTTGCGAAAAAATATCGCCACTCGTGTGTGGAAAAATCGCGTGAACTAAGCTAAAGGCGCGATCTAGATTTGCGCATAATTTGCTTGTTTATACGATCTGTCATGCATGCTGTGTGTTAATCCAGCTCCCATAGGAATCAAAGGGAACTCCTGCGCAAAACGCACCAAAGATAGGTCTGGTCCTATCTTTACTTGCAGCATGTACCTTAGATGCATGCATTGTAGCTGCGCCTGTCCTATCTTTTGCAGGTGTGAGCGTTTTGCGCGTCTAAAAATCATTAATGTGAACGCTTCCATAGGAAACCATTGATTCTGATGGATGTGATCTTTTTGCGCAGCTATTTGTGCGCAAAAAAAAAGCTTGTCCGACCAACTGCCTTAGGGCTTATTCACACCAGTATTTTTTATTCATATTTTGAAAACCAAAACCAGGAATAGAACATACAGCGAGAAAGCATAATTGGAAGATTTGAATTCTTTCTGTATTTTGGACTTGTGCCTGGTTTTAGCTTCCAAAATACTGATGAAAAATACTGAAGTGTGAATAAGACCTTAGGGCTCAGTCAGACATTTTTTTTAAAATGCATTTATTCGCGTGTGAAAAAAATAAAATAAATAATCACACTTCGCGCGTGAAAAAAAAACATGTGCCCACATCCATTGACACTTATTTGTTTTATCTTTTGTAGGTGCAAATTTTATGCGCATGTAAAAATTGGACATGTGACCACTACCATTGAAAAGCATTGGTTCTATATAGATGCGAATCGCAAATGCAAGAAACATGCGCAGCAAAAAATGCCCGTCTGACTGAGCCCTTCAGCTGTATACTAGAACAAGAAATATAGGGAAAAGAAGGAAAGGGGAGAATATTTTTTTTATTGCCATCACCAACAATGTTGGCACTAATAAAGACTCTGTAGGAAACTTAGCAGATACTTTTTCATTTGACTATTTCTCTAACTCATTTTATCATTCCTGACTTGACTTCAGATGTCTCACTGTTGCACATATTGGTACATTTTGAAAATCTTTGTTTTAAGCTAAATTAGGTTTGTAGTTGTGAATTTGTTCACCACTTATGTAGTCGAATGTTTGCAGTGTATTTACAGCATAATAAAATGTAAAGAGGAGTTTGAGGAGAGCTCTGGCGGCAACGGCTACTCACCAGCTTACCGACTCACGATTACAGCGCAGACGGAGATCATGGGATGCAGGAGAGCACAGAGCACCTTGAGGCCCCTGACAGGACCTGAAAAAGGCAGCATGGAGCAGTTCCTGCTTCCACAGATGGATGTGTCTGTCGGCAACAAGAGTTCCAAGATGGCGCCGGTGGGAGGAGAAAGAGAGAGGAGCGGCGGTACATCAGGTGCAGAGGCACATGAAGCAGAGGGCAGTGATCACGACCCTATGGAGTGGAGCAGCCAGGAGACGGGAGATGCAGAGGCAGATCGGCGTTCATCGGAAAAGAAACAACGGTTCCAGACAGTGAACGCAGCCCCTGGCATATGAGCCAACAAGCTAAAAGGCAGTTCACTTTTCTGTACTCAACAGCATCTGTGGGAGAGGATCCAGATCGCATCACTGCCAGACGGAGAGGGGGGATAGTGGCGAGTCTTCTAGCCTCTCCAACAGATCACACAGACTAGCCCATGCTGCAGGCTCTAGAGGCCATTCCCAGGCTTACACCACAGGGCCTCCCGACAGCTGGAAAGAGTGGGATTGGAGGGCTCATCTGCGCTCCCTGCCTACTGAGGGGGAATTGGACAGCTCCCTCCACAAATTAGAGATGTCCCACAGGAGGGATATCTCAGCCCTGCAAAAGGACATTGGACATGTGGGCCAGCACCTTTCAGGAGGTGGAGGAAACTCAGGAAAAGCTATCAGAAATGTCTGAATCACACAGAAAGGTCATTCAAATGCAGTCATCACAAATCTCAGAGTTATTCTTGCACTTCGACAATCTGGAGAATCATCAAAGAAGAAACAATTTACATATCAGAGACTTGGGGGAAAATGTTAAGCACACCCAGCTGGAGGCTTTGGCCCAAAAATTCTTTAATAGCACCCTGCAGAGACATCCTGACAAACCAATTGAAATTGACAGGATTCACTGCACGCTGGGCCCAAGGTCCATGGATCCTCCGAGGCCTCAAGATATTGTCTGCAGGATCCACTTCTAAAAGGAAAAAGAGCTGATCATGCGAAAAGCTAGAGAGGCAGGAAACTTGTCTCATCAGGGCTCCCCTATTCCCATTCACCAAGATTTTTCTTGCCACATGCTCCAACTCAGAAGAGCCTTGAAACCTCTATTGGCAACATGGAGAGAAAGGCTCATCATGTCGGAGAGCTGGTGACAGAGCAAAACGCTGATTTTAAGCTTACCAACTTGCTTTTCTGCAATGTTTTCCTATCTGAGTGATTTGTCTCTGTTCGGGTTCTTGTTTACCTCTCATTTCAGGCTATGCATCATTATGAACCCCACACAGAAGGATAATTAGCAAAAATAAGGTTGTACTGACGTGGCTCAACATTTGCATTATATGGCTGGAGCTACTAGGGGGGAGCGGCCTCGACTTTAGTTCTCCTCACCCTCCCATAGGAGCAGTAGCCAGTGTGCTGCTTTAAAATGTTATTTTACATACTCTGTTCTGTTTGGAGGCGCTAAGCCTCGTGTTGTCCTGGATTCCCCTTTTTTTTCCCTTTCCCTGTCCTCTTCCTCCTCCCTTCCTCATAGGGGTTTGGGGTCTTATTTTACTCATGTCTTGCTTATACATCAATGGCTAATGTGACTATGTGTACTTACAATGTTAAGGGTCTAAATACCCCAGAAAAAAGGACTTAGGTCCTATATTGCTTACATAAAAAAAGAATTGTGGTGGCCATGCTACAGGAGACCCACTTCAAAGCTGATAACATTCCACGTCTTGCATCCAGATTTTATGCCTTCTGGTTCCATAGTCCTCACCCTCCTAAAAAAGCTGGAGGGATTGCACAAATCTCTTCAACACGTAGTCATTGACAATGTTGCTGACCCACATGGATGATATATTTTCTTAAAAATTGAGGTTTTGGGTTCAGTGATGACATTTGCTAACGTTTGCTTTCCCAACCAGGATCAGATTGCTTTCAGGATAACTGTGTTGAGGAAGTTGGCCACCTTCGCAGATGGTTCCTGTGTGGTCTTGGGAGGCGATCTCAATTTGGCGACAATATAGCAGTTTCATCTTTTTGCATGAACTCGCTGAATTGATATTGTTCTCTATTATATCTAGGCAGCCAAGGGGCTCAGAGGTAATATGGCATGGAGTAGGGATCTTTACTCCCGTGCTGCTTTGCTGTTCATTGTCACTTGAATCTGACATTTTCTTTTATTGACTTCAAACAGAGGCACTACCCATAAAATGGCTGACGTTTAAATTTGAAATGACAGTTGCAAGTAATTAACATGATGTGATCACTTGAAATGGCAGTTATAAATCATTATACAATGCGATCACTTGCAATGGCAGTTGTAAGGTCACAGAGGATTTAATCCTGTTCGTAGACGCCACTAAGCACTGTGGTGGGCTTCTTAATGGGTAATTATGACTTGTCTTTTTTACTTTGGACGCTAGTGCCCTTGGACACAATTTGTAGTAGTGAGTAGTGAGGTACTGAATAACACACCGAACCAGATATTTTGCTTAACTTGTAGTAAACACGGTGTTATTATTCCATCAGACCAGGAGGTGCGGTAATTCTCTTCAACACACACAGTGAGTAACAAATGATATACAATATTACAATGAAGTTACTTTTTCTAACACGTTTATATACTAGGAGCTTACTCTGAATTTCTTTTCTCCATCACTCTTCATATTTACATCTCTTTATCTCCCTCTCTTCATCTCAGCTCTCACTCTTATCTTTCCTTTACTCACTGTCACAGCTGACTCTCCTTTACTCACGGTTTCTCTGACTCTTCTTCGGTTTTTCCCGGTTTCTCCGCTTTCTCTCTTTTTTTCTCCCCTGCTATTCTCTTTCTTTCTGGTTTCTCTTGTTGTGACCATTGTGTCCGGGTATTTATCGCCTCTGTCACCTGACCAGTCTGTCTGCAGCCAATCACAACCTATTTGGTTGCCAGGCTACCTGCATCATCTGAGTCTCTAGGCATTTTTTCCTATCCTGAGCATCTGAATGGCCTAACTGGTTCCTAGGGTACTTTCATGCCTTCTGCAAAATGACTCAGATTAAACCTGTAGGGCCAGTTATAATATTACTGGTCCCCACAGCTAAACAGCACTATGTAGTGCCCTTTTTGGGCCATTTTGTGGGTAAGTACTACTCTTTTTCTTATTTTAACACAGTGGACACTAAACGGAGAATGTTGTCTGGTAACTGGACAACCCCTTTAATATTTAGGCTTTCCTGATTTAAAGTGGACTATATTGAAATCTTCTTTGCCTGAAGGAAAGTTATTTCCTCTACCTCAGGCCGTTTTTACATGGCCGAGAAAAATCGCACGAGATTTGTGCACTACGAGACTCACAAATCTTGCATGAATATGAACCCCATCACTTTGAATGGGGTCATACACATGAGCAATTTTTTCCCGCATCACAATGCACCGCGATGCAGTGCAAAAATCACGGCACATCCTCATTTTTGGGCATGCGTATCGCCTATTGTTTTCAATGGGGTCAGAGACAGCATCAAACCACTTGCTAGGCGCACACGGTGCGATACGACGGGGAAACTCCGAAATCCTCTTCCACAGCTGTCAGCCATGGCAGAGAATCGCTGCTTCCTTGAAGTGATGCGGGCGGTTTTGAGATAAAAATGCTTTGCATCCACGGGGAAATTGCATATTGACAAGTGCGATATCGCACTTGCCCGTGTGAAGATAACCTCTGGTGGCGGAAATGCTAAAATCAGCTCTCACATTACAGTACCGATGCACTTAGTTTAGTTCTATTACTGTATCTATTAAGTATTGATATTATTGTGTAATCCTGCCAATTTTTTAGTACAATTGTGTTATGGCTTTCATCCGCACAACCATGACACGTGTGAACTTAGCACCATGCAATAAGTGTCAGTACTAAAAATACCTATTGTAGGCTAGCATAAATATTATATATGGCTCCGACCCCATGTACTCTCAGAGTTCTACAGGAAAATTCTGCTGACTGATATACACTGCAAGAAAAGTTTTCTTTTTGTCTATTTTTACCATTTATTTGTAGAAGGTTTTTATCTGAACAGGGCATTGCTTATTTTGCTAGGCTGGTCAATGGTTCGACACTGGCAAGAGGTAATGGACACTACTGCCTCAGTTGATTATCATGAAAAGGAGAGGTGCCCCCATGCTCTATCATTTGGAATTAGAAAGGCTTTGACTGTGTCTTTCAAAATGATGGTTATAATAGAAGGTGGCAACAAGATGATTTGTGAGGCATAGCTAGTGTTTGGTGTGGCCAGTTCGCCAAATTTTGTTTAAAAATTTGGTTTGGCCCGAATTAGTTTGAACCAAACTGGAAGTTCATAAAAAAAATTAAGTCACCTTTGGTGGTATCCTTCAATGGATGTTGATCAGTGGTTAGCAATGCTGCCTTTCAGTGCCAGAGTCCTTATTTAATTCTCACCAAGGACAACATTTGCATGGACTTTGTAAAACTCCATACAAATGTTCACCTTCTCTTCCTTCACACTTTCTTCTTCTCCTCCAGAGGAAGAAAAAGGAGGAGGAAGAATAAAGAAGCAGCATGGAAATTAAGTGACTAGCAGTGCTACCTTTCAGCGCTGGAGTCCTAGATTAAAACCTGACTGAGAATAATATCTGCAGGGAGTTTGTATGTACTTTTTGTGTTTCTTGTTATTCTTCTCCTCTGGAGAAGGTGCAAGAAATGTGTTGTGGCTCAATGGTTAGCATCATTGCCTTGCAGCACTGGAGTCCTAGGCTCAAATCTGACTCAAAACAACCTCAGTACGAAGTTTTACAAAGTCCATACAGATGTTGTCCTTGGTGGGATTTGAACCTACGACCCCAGTGGTGTAAGGTAGCAATACTAAAAACTAAGCCACATATATTGAAGCACCAATACCATTGTTTCAGGGGTTTAGACAGTGTTCAGTACTAGTTTTAAGGTTTTTATGAATTTTCAGTTTGGCAGAAGCGAGCCACCTGAGGTTCAGGTACTCGCTGAACCGAATTTTTTAGCGAAGTTTAACCTGAAACAGGGTTCTATTGGTTCACGTTGCTCAACAATAGTTAAGAGGATGAACAAAGAATGTACAGTATAACAAGTTTTTTTTTTATGTCCATTTTTTAATACCATGTCATTTTTAAATGAGAAATTCTTTGTTCTTAATATATTTTGCTTGCGGTTAGAGGTTTCTTTCTAGTAGAAAGCTCAAAATTGCCAACATAGCCTAAACTAATGAGCTTACTGCATACTGTGTTGGTATGGAGTTCAATGTCTAACAGTATGCAGCTAAGCTCCCTTTAGTGGTGGCTGCAGGTAGCCAGCATATTATCCTTTAAATCTATATCTATGCTGGGTATTTGCAGCTCTGCATCAAAAAACAAAGCTCTGACTGATATAAAAATAACAGACTCACCGCTTGAAATGTCTAATTAGTAGAGATGAGCGAGCACCAAAATGCTTGGGTGCTCGTTACTCATGACGAAATTATCGCGATGCTCGAGGGTTCGTTTCGAGTAACGAACCCCATTGAAGTCAATGGGCAACCCGAGCATTTTTGTATATCGCCGATGCTCGCTAAGGTTTTCATTTGTGAAAATCGGGGCAATTCAAGAAAGTGATGGGAACGACACAGCAACGGATAGGGCAGGCGAAGGGCTACATGTTGGGCTGCATCTCAAGTTCCCAGGTCCCACTATTAAGCCACAATAGCGGCAAGAGTGGGCCCCCCCCCTCCCAACAATTTTTACTTCTGAAAAGCCCTCATTAGCAATGCATACCTTAGCTAAGCACCACACTACCTCCAACAAAGCACAATCACTGCCTGCATGACACTCCGCTGCCACTTCTCCTGGGTTACATGCTGCATAACCCCCCCCCCCCCCGCACGACCCAGTGTCCACAGCGCACACCAAACTGTCCCTGCCCAGCCTTCAGCTGCCCTCATGCCACGCCACCCTAATGTCTATTTATAAGTGCGTCTGCCATGAGGAGGAACCGCAGGCACACACTGCAGAGGGTTGGCACGGCTAGGCAGCGACCCTCTTTAAAAGGGGCGGGGCGATAGTCCACAATGCTGTACAGAAGCAATGAGAAATCCAATCCTGTGCCACCTCCATCTGGAGCTGCATAGTAATGGGGAACCTATGTGCCACACACTATTCATTCTGTCAAGGTGTCTGCATGCCCCAGTCAGACCGCGGTTTTTTATAAATAGTCACAGGCAGGTACAACTCCGCAATGGGAATTCCGCGTGCACCCACAGCATGGGTGGCTCCCTGGAACCCACCGGCTGTACATTAATGTATCCCATTGCAGTACCCAACACAGCTGAGGTAATGTCGTGCTTAATGCAGGTGGGCTTCGGCCCACACTGCATGCCCCAGTCAGACTGGGGTTCTTTAGAAGTGGACACATGCAGTTACAACTCCGTGTCGACCGACAGCATGGGTGGCTCCCTGGAACCCACCGGCGGTACATAAATATATCCCATTGCAGTGCCCAACACAGCTGAGGTAATGTCGTGCTTAATGCAGGTGGGCTTTGGCCCACACTGCATGCCCCAGTCAGACTGGGGTTCTTTAGAAGTGGACACATGCAGTTACAACTCCGTGTGGACCGACAGCATGGGTGGGTGCCAGGAAGCCACCGGCGGTACATAAATATATCCCATTGCAGTGCCCAACACAGCTGATGTAATGTCAGCTGTAATGCAGGTGGGCTAAAAATTAATTTGATTACACTGTAGGCGAGGGCCCCCAAAAGTTGGTGTACCAACAGTACTAATATACCTCAGAAAAATTGGCCATGCCCAACCAAGAGGGCAGGTGAAACCCATTAATCGCTTTTGTTAATGTGGCTTAATTGGTAACTAGGCCTGGAGGTAGCCCAGTCAAAATAAAAATTGGTTGAGGTGAAAGTTTCAACGCTTTAACGTATAAAAATTGTTTAGAAAAATTATATGACTGAGCCTTGTGGGCCTAAGAAAAATTGCCCGTTCGGCGTGATTATGTGAGGTTTCAGGAGGAGGAGCAGGAGGAGGAGGAATATTATACACAGATTGATGAAGCAAAAAGGTCCCCATTTTTGATGGTGATAGAGAACGATGCTTCCATCCGCGGCTGCAGCCTACGTATTGTTTAGGTATCGCTGCTGTCCGCTGGTGGAGAAGAGAAGTCTGGGGAAATCCAGGCTTTGTTCATCTTGATGAGTGTAAGCCTGTCGGCACTGTCGGTTGACAGGCGGGTACGCTTATCTGTGATGATTCCACCAGTTTGGAACAGAAAGTCTGTTTTAGTAAATACTTGGACAATATCCAATCAATTAATAAGGAGTGTGTGTGGAAACACACCCCATAGATAGGGGGGATTGTAATGTCCATTTAGCATGGAGAAATGATGGATGAACACCAGAAAGTTTGGGACTTTTCACACATGATGAAATATTCCACAATAGCATTACAGAATATACCTCCCTGAATCCCACCCCAAAATCAGCACTGCTAACTATGGATTTAGATGCAAATTTGTCTACATGATTCAGTTATTTTCAACACTGCACCAAAATCCGCACGGTAGGAGTCTGGATTTTGGGGCTGAATATTCTGTAGGAGGATACATTCCACCATGCTGTTGAGGAATATTCCGTCTGTGTAAAAGGTCCCTTTGAGGGAAAGATGCTCCAGAATCATTATTTTATGATATACAAATACGTACTGAAATAGACAAGTCAGGAGACCCGACGGCTCCTCTCTATACAATACGCATAATAGTTATTTTGTAATGAAAACTTTTACATAATAATTGAAAAAAAAAGTAAAAGTGGAGCTCGGGGAATATTTATTATTTCTAAAATGCAAACAGTTGTTAGTGAAAATCCACAGATGGATAGCAGCTTCTGCTGTAATCTCACAGAACCATTTGTGAGACACCTAACATCACAGCTGAATCAACTGTCAGAGCCATTTTAATTACCAGAAGCCAAAGAGAAGACAATAAAAAGTGATTTGCAGATCTGTCCTCTAAGCAAATCCAGACAATAGAAACTGGATTGCAATACATTAAACAAAGTATTTGTCAACTAAAATTCATAAAGAAAATGGGCAACAAACCGGTTATCGCCTCAGCATTTGCTAAAATGTTAAATAGAATCCATTTGTCACGAAACATTAATGAAAATGAAGTTTATGTTACTTATAAGAACATGGCCGGGTTAGGTGCGCGTCATTAACGGCTTTTTGATCACCCAAGCTGGTTTAAAGATGTTCTAATACTACACATGAGAGAAGATAGGACTTGCCCTAGATTTCTCGCGAGAAAGATCAGGACGATCGGTCCTGCCCTCTTTATTTTTCAAACTTGCGCACAATAGCGCATAGTTTAAATAGTCCAAAAAAAAGAAAACCCCGATTTATGTGCTAATATGCTCCGTACGGCCAGCTAAATTGGGTTTCCATGTGGTGTTATTACTTCATTAATAAATAGTTTGGGTAGCATTTTGATGTGCATTTTAATTCCTGTCAAAACAAAAAAAAAGGTTTGGTACCGTTTTAGCCAGTACAGCAAAATGTGATTGTTCCCAGCAAGAGGAACCAAGTAAGCTTGTAGATATGATACCTTTTAATTCCTCAGGCATAATGAAACAGATCTGTATGGGGCATATATATATATACAAATGTATACACATGAAAAGGCACAGACAGAACAAGACTAAGGCTGGATTCACACAGGGCGGATTTGCCGCGGTTCTGCCGCAGCAGATCCGCCCGCGGCAAAACCGCCCGCGGCCGCTAATCTCGGGATTAGCCAGCCATGTGGATGAGATTTCTCAGAAACCTCGTCCACACGGGACGGCTAATCCACTGCGGTAAATCCGGTGGAAACAGCGGCTGCGGCCGCCGCAGCCGTGGTTTCAAAAGAAGCAGCTTGTCTGTTTACTTTCGTTTTTTTGTTTATTTATGTTACGGCCGCGCTCTCCTCTATGGGAGAGCCGTCCGCAACGGAAAAGCATGCAACCGGGCCGCTTCAAAGCCGCCGCGGCTTAAACCGCGGCGGTTCTCCCAGCGGAGATCTCACGGTTTTTGCTGCGGCCAAACCACGAGCTTTCCGACGAAAATACGCCCTGTGTGAACCCAGCCTAAGTGCAAATTAATCTCACTATGTTTGTGCCTTTTCATGTGTATACATTACCCGTATATGCCCCATCCAGATTTGTTTCATTAAGCCTGAGGAAGGATCCTGTGAGGTCCAAAAGCTTGCTATAACATGATGTCTTTTTGTTAGCCATTAGAAGGTATCATATTTACAAGATTACTTGGTTTCACAAGAGCGAGCATCACTCTTCTCGAGTAACTGCATACTGGTTCGAGCAGATTCAGGGGGAGTGGTGGATAGCGGGGGGGGGGGGGGGGGGAGAGTGAGAGAGATCTCTCTCCCTCCCCCCCACTACCCCCTGGCGCCCCTCACTCACCCCCGCCGCCCCCTGAATCTGCTCGGACCAGTATGCAGTTACTCAAGAAGAGCTTGAGTAACTGCCTTAACCTAGAGTGCTCGCTCATCTCTATTCACAATCACAATTGCTGTCAAAAACACGTTCTGAAAAATGCATGCATTTTACCACAAATACCGTATAGAAGGAAATCCACAGCAATTCACACTAAAATACAGTGTTCGGAACGTGGTTTTGACAGCAATTTAAATCTACATCACAGAAACACTGCCAAAACTACAGTATATAGAAGTGTGGTAAAACAGTGGTTAAAATGCCACTTGGAAACCAGACCAAATATTTTTCCTTTCTTTAGGAACCACACCTGGCATTGGTTACAATCCCCCTTCCCCGTAATACTACCACAGTGTCAATATGACCAATGGTTGCTTCACATGGCTGTAGTACAACTGCATTTTGTACCATCCATTCAGCTATACTGCAGAAAATGTAGGCATTGCAACATTCGTGTAATGTCTCAGTGTAGACAGAGAAGCTTTTTACAAACCTTCAAATATTAAAAGGTTTGTCCCACAAAAAGTATTTTTTACAGTTAAATCCAAGCCATAATGAGCGTCTCCTTCTGAAGTTGCTGTGTCTTCTCTGATACTGGGTAAGTGCTAAGAGAATGACTAAGCATAACAGTAATTGAAATGACAAGCAGAGAAGATGCTGCAGCTTCAGAAGGAGCCGCTTATCACAGTATTGTAGTAATAATAATATAAATGTGTTTCTTAAAGCAGCCTATGGAAATGTATGTATGTATATATATATATATATATATATATATATATTAGAGATGAGCGAACGTACTCGGATAAGCACTACTCGTCCGAGTAATGTGCTTTATCCGAGTACCTCCCCGCTCGTCCTGAAAGATTCGGGACGCGCTGCGGAGCGGGGAGCTGCAGGGGAGAGCGGGGAGGAACGGAGGGGAGATCTTTCTCTCCTTCTCTCCCGCCCGCTCTGCCCCACTCCCTGCTGCGACTCACCTGTCAGCAGCGGAGCGCCCCGAATCTTTCAGGACGAGCGGCGAGATACTCGGATAAAGCACATTACTCGGACGAGTAGTGCTTATCCGAGTACGTTCGCTCATCTCTAATATATATATATATATATATATATATATATATATATATATATATATATATATATATTCATATATCCACCTTCATAGAAAATAGCTAGCAGTGAAATGGTTAACTGGTTCATTCTTATGCTGGTATCCTGAAATCCAATCCTACGCAAGTTCTCAAGACAACAAGTTCCTGGGATGTGTTTCTCATGAGAAAGATCTGCGATGCCCACCCTACTCCTTATCTGCTCCCTTGGATTCCTTAGTTCAGGCAGAGATATTGATAGTCTATTCAAGTTGCGTTTCCTAGAAATTACGCACAACATACACCTGGGGCGTAAACATATGTTAACCATCATCGTACGTACTAGGCCAATCATGAGTTATGGTGTTGGGAGGGGTATGCATGTAATTGGTGCATTATATTCAGTATAAATGTATTGTACTTCCTTGCAATAAACCAGAAGGGTATGGGGGCTCAAGGGGAGTACCCCTGAGTTCAAATACATATATTTATGCATGAAGCTTCGCATTATAACCAATCTGGAGCAAACCAGTGAAATCTTCTGGAATATGATTTATTCCCATAACAACAGCAAGAATCCCTCCACACACCCAGGAGAGCAGAGGAAGAAGCGTAACTTATTAGGTGTGACCAGAAAAAGGCTCTTCAGTAGAAACAGCAGGTGGCGCTACTCTTACATTAGTCCTAAAATATTTGGGTATAGAAACATTTTTTAATAATTATAAATACAAAAACAGTTTATTATTAGAGACTGGATAAACAATATTCTTCCTTGGACAAGACCTTTAAAGCTGGATTCACACACAGCATGTTGAGGGCTCCTGTACACAGTTTCATTTTCCAGCATTATAAAATGCATGAGAAAACACACCTGGAAACGTGAGCATTTTGTATATTTTTTTCATGGCATTATGGTGGCATTTTTGTTTTTACCATCATTATGCACACTCCTTTTTTTACGTTTATCAAGTCTTATAGAGAAGCCTATAAAATGACAGAAAAAAAAGTGGTGCAAAAAAAATTCAACTAATGCAAAAAAGTCACCAAAGCACCGCAAAAAGAAACACATTATTTGTATGTTGTGCCTTTCTATTGCACTACAGACTTCAAATTAACATCTGGATGCCCCATTCCCCCAAGAGTAAAACATTGTTAGAGGGTTTATACCAAGATTACAAGTTAGGCTGGGTTCCCACGGGACAAAAGTCCTACGGAAATCTTGTGGAATGACCGCAGCGGGATCGCATGGAAATTTTGGAAGACCGGCTTCAAAACCCACGCTGAAGTGGCTTGTCCGCCTTTATTCCACTGCAGAAAAATCTCTCTGCATAGAGAAAAGATAGCCCGCAGCGGAAATGGCGATATAACTGACATGTCGCTGATCTGAATTTCGCGCCGCATGTCAGTTTTTAGGTGCCTTTTCCGCAGTGTGTGGACGAGATTTTTGCAAATTTCGTCCACTTTGCTGCTTAGTCTCAGGCTTAAAAATGCATATGGAATTTCCGTGCAGAAAGTCTGCACGGAAATTCTGTGGCAATTCCACCCTGTGTGAAACCAGCCTCATTTCTTAACCTCAGAATAGGGGATAATTGCTAATTTGTGGGGGGCCCATCTCTAAAACCCCTGTTAATCCTGAGAAAGGGGGCTGTGTAACCCCATCCTCCTCGCTGCAGGTGCACCGCCTGCAGTCAGGATGAGACTGAATCTAATGCTGGTCATGCAAGCAAGCTGGTGGTCCATTCACTTTTAATGGAACTGCAAAGTTACTTGACTTGAGTATTTCTATTAATACCATTGAAATGAATTGACCGCCGATCGCAAATGCTCCCAATGGATATGAGATAACTTAAAATCTTGGTACAATGTCATGAAAAATGTGGTGTTTTTTTTTTTTAAAAACACTGTGTGGAACCAGCATCAAGTGTTTTTTATTACATTTTTTGTTAAAAAATGCTGCCGTCAGATGTTACTTTAAGCTCTGTAGTAAAATATTTAAAGTTTGCATGCACAGCGCTATGGCTTTTGCTGCATTTTTGGGGTCAGTGGTGTTTTTTTCAGCATGTATATGTTGAGTTTAGTATAGAATTGTTTTTTTTCCTCAAAATTGTCTATAGGGCTTCAAAAATGTCAGAAAAAAACTCATACAATTATGGACTTATGTTTTGACATAGGGGCAAATATAAATAGTTTTTTTTATTGAGCGATAGTAGACCCCTCATTTTATTTGGTTTAGGGATAATACCCAAATATTCCATGTGGCAAAATTTTTCTGAGTTGACAGTTTAGATAAGGGTTTAGATAACTCCCCTGATACATTTTATTGTAAAACTGATTAGAGAAAATGTTTGAATCCTAGTGTTCTTAGACTAACAGGTATTAGATCAAAATTCCTTTGTCACATGAAAACAGAGTTCTGTTTTATGAATATATGTTAAAATATTTCAATGAATTAAACTAAATTCATGAATCTAGCATAGTCATGTATGTAATTCAATTTGTCAGTTATTCTGAAATAAGAGAATAAATTGCTATTGTCTACTCAAGGGTAAATGAAAGACTCTAGGGATATATTATATCTTCTGTGTAAATGTAACACTACATCAAAAAATCCATAATAATGACTTACATATTTTTTTCAAAGGGTAGCTCAAAAAAACGCTATTAAAAACTGAAGTTTTCTTCCAAAAAATAATGTGTGTGAACTAGAGATGAGCGAGCAAACTCGATAAGGCAAACTACTCGAGCAAGTAGTGCCTTATTCGAGTACCTGCCCGCTCATCTCTAAAGATTCGGGTGCCGGCAGGGGGCGGGGAGCGTCGGGGGAGATCTCTCTCCCCCCCCCCCCGCTCCCCTCTGCTCACCACTGCAACTCACCTGTCACCCGCACAAGCAGCCGAATCTTTAGAGACGAGCGGGCAGGTACTGGAATAAGGCACTACTCGCACGAGTAGTTTGCCTTATTGAGTATGCACGCTCATCTCTAGTGTGAACCCATCCTAAAGCAACTTATCCATATCTACGTATTTGGAGAGATGTAAACTCGCTCATAAATTAGAACCGTAAGGTTATGTTCACACCGATTCACAGTATTGTCAGATCCACATCAGATTTTTCTGATGTGGATTTGACTGCTTAATCCACAGCAGAACTCCAAGCCCAAGTCTCAGAGTGTCCTGTGGATCCACACGCAGAGTCAGCGAGGCTTCTTGAAGAATTTTGCATGAAAACTGCAACAAGCACTAACAGGTTAATTTGATTCCACAATACAGTTGTCAAAATCTGTGTGCAAAAAAACAGAATGCGCACCTAAATCTATGCCAAGATTCTGCCATGTGAATGAAGCCCAAAGGTATCGTTGTGGCATGCAATTATGCAATTTACAGATCAACATCTTGATACTTTTTTCCTTGTTTTGATTGACATATGTTACTCAGTATAATACAGTGCATATATGATAGTGCAATATATAATACAAGCATATATGGTACCGAATATTGTTTGGACAAATAAGTAGACTGCAGTCATAGGCGTACAATAAATGAAATAGTAGCACACATTTTTGTGTTTGGTCAAATGTAAATTTTTCTTGAAAAAAAAAAAAAGGCTCAACTGTATACCCAAATTGTTGTTTGACACAAGGGTTTTGGAAAAATAAGAAACTGCCATCAATGCATTGTGTAGATGCAAGTGAAACCATGGTGATGTTACAACATTGTCCGTGTTCCATTTGACCATATCTTTGGTGTGTGTGCCCTGTGATTTGGCACTGAGTGCGGATGAATATCTTTTTTCTACCATTGCAGAAGGCCAATGGGGTATTGGCTTACAAAAATCCCTTAGTGCACTTAGTGTATTATGTGTCCTACTTGTCCTACACCACTTCCTGTGGTATATGGACTAATTGACCAACAGGGGGGTGTTTTTCTTAGCCAGTCAATCACCCATAGTAGAAGTGTATTTATTCTGGGCCTGCCTCTACATAAGTGCTGGTTATTGTCATGCTTGTGGTGTTTGATAAGGGAGCAGACTTCTTTCAGCTAAGTACCAGCAGCTATTTATTCTGTGTGGGGCTTATTCACTTCTCCCAAACACTATAATATATACATTGATCTTTCCATCTGCATTAAACCTCTTCTCTATCCTTCATCTAGGGACAAACAAGGCCCCCTAGAGTACTGATGCAAGGCCACCCTTATCAGGGCGATCACCCTGCTTCTAGTTAGGGTCTGCCACTCTGGTTATGGTTAGCATTCCTATCACCATATTTCTGTTACTACTATTTGCTCTATCCTGTGTTCCTGGCATTTTGGTTAATATATGTCTATATTGATCTATTGCAGACATTAGTTACATCTTTGTCTGTTAGGTTACCGATGTCTGAGGAGAGCACAGTACTTGCACCCTGCATTAACATAGCACAGAGTTCTCTGCATAGAACCTGGATGGTTATAATTCCACCATTGGGCGAGTGACAGTATATCGTTTCGATATGCAGTGATTTGTTAAAACTGAAATACCCTAAAAGATGGAATCCTAGTTATTTTAGTCAATGATTAAATATACAGTTACAGAATATCTATATCTATAGGTGAAAGCCCTAAATGACTCACTCACTCACTGACTCACTCACTCTCCCCTAATTCTCTAACTTTCTTGTGTCATACAAGCATGAAATTTGCACAACCATTTTTAGGTCCTAAATAGGAAAAGTAAAGGGGTCACAACTCGATTATTCAATGCTAAGTCCAAAAGCGCCCCCTTATGTAATGTACCTAATCTAATTTTTTAACTTCCTGATGCTGTACAAACTTGAAATTTGCCACAACCATTCTTTACATCCTAATAGGAAGAGTAAAGGGGTTGCAACTTCAATACTCAAGGCTCAGCGTAAAAAACTGAAAATCCATGATATATGACATAGTTCTTTTCTCAGAAACCATAAGGCCTAGGGAAATTATTTGTATACTGAGAAGAATCTAACTGACCTCTCTGTGTATATACTGAGGAGAATCTCCCTTACCTCTATGTGTATATACTGAGGAGAATTAACACTCCTCTATGTGTATATACTAAGGAGAATCTACCTCTCCTCTCTGTGTATATACTGAGAAGAATATAACCGACTTTTATGTGCATATACTGAAAGGCTGTCAAGTACATAAGGAAGCGGTCATAGACTGCAGGGATGGAGCATGCCTTTAAGGCTAAGAAGGGGCTGAAACTTCTAGTCTAGAGATAAATTTGAATAAAAAGCGGGTTACCTTTAAGGGTAAAAGGTGAGGAGAGTGGGAGGGGATGGCACATTCTGCAGAGGGACATCAGTACATGCAAACTGAGGAGAATCTAATGCTCCTCTATGTGTATACATATTTTATTCCTTGGTTCCTCTGAAGTAACCATGACTCCATAAAATTTTCTGTGCGAACAACACGTAAACACCTGTATCAAATTAACTCTGGTGAAGCCGGGTATATCAACTAGTGAAATTATATAGTAACTCACTCAACCAACAATAATCAGTTACTGTCAAAAAGATTCAAGGTAAGTCTCAAGCACTCTTGATATGCTGTTGGAATACAGTATACAACAGGAAAATCCCCCAACATACACAGATGCAGCTAACATTAATTTCATATATAATGTGTTATGATAACTTTATTACAATGTACTAAAATGCTATAGATCAAGTTATCACAGTGTGTCAGTCATGTTAACAATTGCTAGATCTGTATGCAAATATGCCCCAAAACACTCATAAGCAAATACAGCTCCAGTTCTATCATGAAACATAAGCAAATTCTCAAGCAGCATATATTTCTGTTATTATGGCAGCCTGTGGGAGACAACTGTATACAAGTCCCTAATTCTTCCCATCAAATATAAACAAACACAGCAAGAATTTAGCATAAGTTTGCTTTTATTTCTATTTCCCTTAATGTATGAATTTTTAGTTTGTGAGATTTTCCTGTATTTGTCTCTATAATACAAGTTTATGATTAATATTATATTACTGTTATTTGTAATTAATCACTTACCACTTCTTCATGCTTGCACTTCCTGACATTTATGCCATTAATCTGAAATCAAGACATATTCACTGTTATTGATGGCTGCCATAATGTAGAACCATTGAAAGTATAATACAAGTTATGTCTTACTTGCAAAATAGCATCTCCGATGAACAGAAGACCAGAAAGCTCAGCTGTAATGAGAGGAAAAAAATAAAAACAGATGAACAAACAACACAGGCAAATACATGAATACCATGATCTTCAATAATTGATTGATGAAAATAATAAGAAAAGCTGCGTCTTCCCCGTAGAATCAGACTTGAAAGCATTTGCCATGCTGATAATTCCAAATATAAAACAGAAACTCATTTTCCAGACTGCCAAAAGTAGAGGACCTGGGAAGAAAACATTAATCCTCTTAAGTCTCCTATGGGCAGTCGTAGGAGTCACAGACTTGGTAATTTTGGTATTTCAGAGATTGCATTTTCTTGATTAGCAATGAGAAGGATGCATCTATCTGCCACAGTGGTATAATTCAATTTGCCTTTAATTCTTCCCCAAGTAATAATTTATTTTTTCATTATCCAGTCATCACACAGAGAAAAGCTTTGGAAAGCTTTGTAATGACTCCCAGACTTTTAGAAGAACCGTGTGTACTTTGAGCATCAAGGCAAAAAAACCCACATGGAGAAATAATTTCTTAGATAAATGAAAAGGATGTGTGCTGTGGTTTATTTACATATTTGTAGATTCGCTGCTCTCCCAGCATGCTAATTCTAATCCGCCGCAATAGGTTTCTCCTTACTTCTCCCTTGCTTGCTTCACACATACAAGCTTTAACAGCATATTGTTGTGCCAAGTGGAGCATTTGGGGAATGCTAGCCAGATACCATGCAGCTAAAGTGACATACTATGAAGTAAAAGGAATAAGCATACTACTTCATGGATGGTAATCCTGAAAATTATATTCTAACTTGATTACCTCCATGTAGGGGTTTCAGCTTGCTAAGATGCATTTTACTGAATCAGTTACTACACACCACTGATATGAATGACATCTATGCCAACCTTTCAGAAATCTATACATGAATGTCCTTACAAAAGCCAAATATAAGTCTTTCACCTGAATACCACTATATTTATTGTATGTTATATAGACTTTATAGAATCTATACAATATATAAAATTATGTTGTGGGACGGATATATAGTATCTATCATGACTACGTTATTGCACATTTAGAAGAATTTTTAGCACCATCGTACCACATTTTTATAAATGTGTTCTCTTATTTGGCTTGTTGTCCAATAGGTCATCATAGCATTGAGGCTTAGCTAAGATTACTCAGGCAAAAACATTTGTGAGAACATTTTCCAAATCATTGGGCCATGTGAATATACCCCTGACCAACCGATGAACAAGCAAACACTTGTTCATCAGCTGATCAGGTCTTCTATGCAAGCATATAAATGCTCACTGGTCGGCAGCACATTCCTCTCTGTAAATGTGGACATGTGATGCTACCAGATGCTTTCTGTATGGGGAGGAATGAACGTAGTAATAATCTCGCTGAAGTAGATCATTTGCCGTTGTCAACAGTACTAATGGTGATGAGCAAATTTAAAAAAAAACTTAGTTTGCTGGTTTGGTTCAAATTAGTTCAAGCCGAACCAGAAGTTCAGCAAAACTTCTTAAGCTCCTCAGCCAATGACAGGCAGCACTCAGCCATTCACTGAATGACAGCTGAGCGCTGCCTGTGATTGGTCACAGTGTTCAGCAAATCAGAGGCAGTGCTCAGCCATTCATTGAGTTCAAGTGCTTGAAATATAAGCCTGCCTCCAAAAATAAGCCCTAGCTACACTACAGGGGGGGGAAGCAATATCCACCTAGTAGCCGGCGTTTGGGTATCTTGCGCTGGGCTGTGGCGCTGCTGCAGGCCTCTGTGTAGTCCTTTGCAGTGACAGAGCATTTCTTACTGGTAGTGGGGCTTCAATACCTTACCTCCAGCAAGCAATTGCTCTGATTTGTTCATTGAGCGCCCCATCAGCACTCTATTAACCAATCACAGCCATTCAATGATGTCATTCAATAAATGGCTGTAATTGGTTAATCAAGCGCTGGCTCTGATTGGCTGATACAGCGCTCGTTGAGCCAATCAGAGCAATTGCTTGCTGAAGGCAAGGTATTCAAGCCCTCAAGCCCCGCTACTAGGAAGAAGTGCTGTCACCGCTGACTACTAAACGTAAGCCTGCAGCAGCACCGGAGACCAGCGCAAAGCACCTGAACGCTGGCTACTAGGTGAGTATTACAAGACACCCCCTGAAAATAAGACACTGTGCCTCTTTTGGGGAAAAAGTAATATAAGATAGTGTCTTAATTTTGGGGAAACACAGTATTAACATTCAGAAAGATTGGGTATTTTTGTTAAATTCCAATATTTTTGCCATCAAGAATTTTGCTGACACCAGGATGTAAAAATGGCAGCTTTGTTTTCAAATGGTAAATCTGTGACGTGGATATGCAGGAGGACTAGTTCACAACTAGAGATGAGCGAGCATACTCGTTAAGTTGATTTACTCGAGAGAGAGCATTGCCTTTTCCGAGTAACTGCTGGCTCGTCAATGAAGACTTGGGGGGGCCGTGGAGGGCGGGGGCAGCGCGGGGCGGCGGAGGGGAGCGGGGTGGAGAGTGAGAGAGACCTCTCTCCCTCCCGATTCCCTCCGCAAGCCCCCTCTCACCTCCACGGCCCCCCTAAATCTTCAGGTACAAGCCAGCAGTTATTCGAAAAAGGCAATGCTCTCTCGAGTAAATCACCTTAACGAGTATGCTCGCTCATTTCTATTCACAACACTAAATCACTTTAATTTGTAGAATCTCTACCATAATAGTATAAATCTAGTTCCAAAAGGTTGGGATACAGGAGCCATCCCCAAAAACATGCTTCAGGCTACCCCTGTCTAGAAGACATTTCCAGTGTTTCTCAAAGGATGTAGGATAAATGGAAGCCCTGTGATTGGGAGTCTTATACCATCTGTAGAACATTTTTCTAGAGGTTTCTAAATGAGAGATGCAATGGGAAAGAGAACTTGCCATTGTAAATTATCTTTTTTCATTCATCTTCATCAATGGAGTCTCCCAGATCTCTTTTTCCCAGTGAGCTAGGCAAGTAAGTTTATCTGGTAAAGTAGCATTACAGATGGCTATGTATGCTCTCAAAATTCCCTGTTATAGCTTATTACAATTAGAAAAGATCAGCTGAAAGGGAGTTCTAAGAGAAAGGCTTGGAGTGGATAAATCTCATAATAAGATGGATTGTCCTTAGATATTTGTAAAAGTCTTTTGAGGGGATGTGGAATTTATTGACAATATCACCAAGGGCCATTAGGTGAGAGATTTCCCATATGTCCAACAATCAAGCAATACACGCATCTATCCAATTATTAATCGCAATGTCTGGAATGAGATAAGGTACCACTTGAAGTGACAGATCAGGAATTCTAAAAAGGGACAAGTGATTTAGAAATGATTGTACATTTCCATGCTGTTATACCTGCATGATCAGTTAGGCAAGCTGGAGTAGAAAAGGAGAAGCTTAAATAAGTCATCCATAAGGTAACATTAGCATGAAAAAAGTTAGAAATGAAGAACCCAATGTTTCGGAAAATCTGGGTTTTTCCAATGTCTGGCTAAATCAATAGCATGATAGTAGTGTGAAATTTGGGGAAGCCCTAGACCCCCTTTATATATGGGCAAATAGAGTAGGTTAGATTTTTTTGTAGTGTACGGAGGTATGACATGGGTACCAGAATGGGCAGGTTTCTAAATAAATAAGTAATTTTACAGATTATCATCATCTTGATCAATGCTATTCTACCAATCCAGAAAGCTGCAAATTTAAGGAAGCAGACAAGATCTTGTTCAATGGTTCGGAGCAGGGAAGTATATTTATTGCAAAACCAAGTTCATGAAGGGAAAGACAAATTGATTCTCGAATATTGTAAATATTCAGAGACCCACGTAAAGGAGACTTTTGTTTTTATAATGCATGCTGTACGTGTTGTGAGACATTTATGAGTAAAATTTAGGATTTAGTGATATTTAGTTTATAATAGGATACAGAACTAAATTTGTTAAGAATTTTTTAAAACTGTAGAGAGAGAAGATTCTGGATTAGATAATGCAATGATAACATCATCTGCAAACAGATCTGTTTTATGCTCTTGCTTCCCTTTCTTAAAAATTCCTGTCACCTCCACAGAGTTCCTGAATCAAATCCTTTAACGCCACAGGGCATAACTATATGTTCTGGCTGTGGGGTACTTAGTGCAACAGGACATGCAATTACGCACTGAGGATAGCGTGAGATCAGAGGAGATCCCGCACTATCTGGCATCGGCAGTCGGATGTCAGCCTCCCCCTGCAACAGCAATGCTGCATCGGGACAGGGACCCCCACTGCTAACCCCTTACAGATAGATCGCAGCATGTAAAGGGTTCACAGAGGGACAGTGCTCCCTTTTTGACATCATTAGACTCTCGTGATGTAGATCGCGGAGAACCCAATTGGTTGCCATTGCAACAGGATGACGGTGTCTTGCATTGCCAGTGCCCATGATTGCTATAACAAGCAATAAGGCATTGTAGGACAGAAGTCCTGCAATACTTTATCATAGGGATCATTGTTGTTATTGTACAAGTCCCCCACGGGAACACAAATGGTGTAAAACAAAGATGAAAACAGTGTCAAAATAAAAAAAAATGTTAAAAAAAAAAATCAATTTTTTTTTAGCTTTTTTCCCTATTAGTGTAATTTTTTTTAAAATTAAAACCCCACTTATTTACAAAGGGTAGGCAAGCGGCGGATGGCACAAGAAGGACTTTAAACCTGGATTGCAGCTATGGGGTCGAGTTGATGCCTCCTCCTCGCCCTGGATACAGAGAAGGCGTTCAATAGACAGCACTGGGGATTTGCATTTGCTACCCTTCAAAAGTTTGGAATAGGAGAGAAATTCCTACTGGCGATTCCGGTCCTATACTCTACACCATCCCCCAGAGTTCTAGTTAATGGAGCCTTATCCACATCCTTCTGAATAACAAATGGAACTCATCAAGGGTGTCCCCTTTCCCCATTATTGTTTAGAATAATTATAGAACAATTAGTGGAATTGATTAGAATGACTCCAGAGATCAAGGGTGTCCCTTCCGGGTTTAGGTAACACAAAGTTGGACTTTGTGCTGACAATGTGCTTCTTTCTTTGACTGACCCCTCAACTCTCTGAGAGAGGTTAAAAAGAGTATCAGGATATTTAGCAAAGCTTCATATTATGATCTAAATGTAGATAAATTGCAAATACTGGGGATCAACATTGACACAACGCTGAAAGCAGACATTCAGAGAGAATTGTCCTATTAATGGCGGCTCGAAGTTCCATATCTAGGCATAAAATTATGCTAACGAATATCATTCCTGCTAACCCAAGTCCCCTACTTGCCTCTACTGAGAAAAATGAAACCTTCTTGGTTTGGTAGAGTGGCATTATATAAGATGTTAATATTACCAAGAATCTTATATTTTTTCATACTTTAATCTATCCAATTCGACAAACTATTATAGCAGGATTTCAAAAGGAACTAATGTACTTCATATGGAACAATAAAAGGCCTAGAGTGGCAGCCCTAACTTTGTATCTACACCAAAAACAGGGAAGTCTGGGAGTCCCAAATCTTTTCTCATATTACCAATCAATTATCATGAACCAATCCTCTTTATGGCTGAGTGACTCCCAGACATCAACATGGGGCCCTATGGAGAAGCACTTCAATGGTAATAGATCTTGGACTCCCTTCTTAAAGCCTCAATGACTGATATTCTCTATCCGCAACTATATCCATCCTTAAATATACAAAACTTGTCACCCCTATGCCACACCTTCCTGGACAGTGTGGTGTCTCTCTTCTCCAAATGTCTCACTGCACAAACCTCCCTCACTAGGACATTTTACAATGTTAATTCTGGTGACATGGTAGATGCGAAAAGGGTCCACCTGTTAAACTGGGAAACAGACTTGAAGAAGTTTTCTACTTCTCTATAGCTGAAGTCCTTTGAATGGGCTAATAAGTCTACATTGCCAGCGACTCTTTTACAAACGCATTACAAAGTTTTAACCAGGTGGTTTTATAACCCCTTCAAACTGGCAAGAAGCTTCCCCACAATGAGCAGAGACTGCTGGAGAAACTGTGATCAGGAAGCTACTAAAAATGAGCGAGCACGCTCGTTTAAGGCTGATGCTCGAGTGAGCATCAATCTTCTCGAGTAACTGATTACTCATCCGAGCAAATGCAGGGGGCGGCGGGGAGAGTGAGAGAGATCACTCGCATTTGCCCAGACGAGTAATCAGTTACTCGAGAAGACCGATGCTCGCTCGAGCATCAGCCTTAAACGAGCGTGCTCGCTCATCTCTGGAAGCTACACTATACTAAATTCTCTGGGATTGTCCTCGAATTCAGATTTTCTTGAGAGAGAGGTTTTGATACATTCAAAATATAACAGGCACTTCCCTGGCCAGTAGCCCGCATCTGGCTCTGTTGCATTTGGAGTGCGATTCTATATCCCCCAATATTATCCAAAATGGATTTGTCATTTCTTACTAGCAACAAAACGTAGAACTAGAAAGTGGAGGTCATGCTTTCCTCCTTGTATAAAAGATTTACTTGACATGGTGGGCTGATCACTATACATATGAAAAAATATATGCTAGATCCAACAACAGCCTTGATAGATTTAATATTATGTGGAATTATTGGCAGCAATTTACGTTAATGTGTTAAGGTAATGTTATTTGTTGGTATAATTTTGATTAAATTGATATTTTGTAATCTAATTTGTATAATCCAGAATTAACAAAACATATTTTAGTGTAATTGATTAGCAGAGTTCGTATTACTATGCATATGCTTTATAAATACCGAATGCCTTCATTTTATTTTCTGTGATTATGTACATTTCACTCTGTACACAACAATGTAATGTGTAAAGCTTTCTTTTTGTAATACATAAATTTCCTTTTTTATTCTTTAAAAGCAATAAAAAAGTACTTGTTAAAAAAAAATAAAAATAAGGACCCAATTTAAATCCCATTCTGTCTGGCACTGAACTATTTGTTTTTGGACCTAAACTATGAAGGTACTTAAACAAACTAATTTCTATTACCCCCCATCACTGGTGTCTTAGGTGGTTTATGTAAAATTATGCAGTGCTTGTAATTTTTTTTTAAGTATTCTTGATGGCTTTATGCATATCGGATATGATTTAATGGGCTGCAAGAGAACAAGTATAAATTTGTTTAAACCCAAGAGCTACAAGTAGTTAAAGTATGGCACTGCCTAATGTCACTTAGAACAGAAGATAAGCAAGTCTTCTGAGAAAGGTAATTTGTAATTCAGATGGATAAAGCTTTAAAATAATTACCATCACACTGGTTAAGGAAGTTGTAACTCCAACTGTGTGCATGCATTAATGTATAAAAATCTAAGAGTCTAATCCTATGTATTTATGGCTCTTGTAAGCATTTTGGCAAATTCAAAGATTTCTCTAACCACAGAATTGCTAACAAACAGAAATAAAAAATCATTAGGAGAATTTCATTGGTTTAAAGGGAATGTGTTGTCATAAGCAAAAATGACTTGGATAAATCAAGTTTTAATGTTAAGGTTAAACACATTTTTTAAGTGAAGAAAAAATAAACAATACTTTGGGTATGTGGCACGACCTCCAGGCATAATGGCATTACATGAGATTGGTATTGCCAACCATCTTTATTTATTGCTTAATCCCAGCATGTATACCCGTTTCGGGGTGAATGAACCACTTCCTCAGTACTCGCTGGGGATACATGTCTGGAAGCTGACTTTGTATCCTGAAGGGAAGATTAGGCAATCCTAAAATGGAAAATGTTTCACTATCCAATTTTAATTAGTCAAATCCTCCCTAAAACACATAGAAAAAAATATGTAGGTAATACTTTCCCTTTAAGTTTATACTCAGATTTTATTATCATTATCACCTCTTATGGTATAACTTTTTAGAGTTTGACCAATCTTTTGTAAATAGATTCTTTTAAAACTAAGGATACAACATGGAAATTATGTACTGTAACTCATTGCACAGTTTTCAGAAAATGTTTAGAATTGTGAAATGTGCCCTTTAATTATTGTAGCATTTACAAGCATTGCATGAATGTGTAACATAAGTATATTAAGCTACTGTACCTCTTTGTTCTTTGGATATCTTCGATATAACAACTGGAATATTATGTTCAGATCCTCCCTAAAACACATAGAAATTGTATCTACTTAGTGAAAAAACTAAAAAGTGAACACAAGAAATATAATAACTGGATAAATCTGGAATGTATCATAATTAGAGATGAGTGAGCGTACTCGGAAAAGAACTACTCGCTCGAGTAATTTGCTTTTTCCAAGTATCGCTGTGCTCGTCCCTGAAGATTCGGGTGCCGGCACGGAGCGGGGAGCTGCAGGGGAGAGCGGGGAGGAACGGAGGGGAGATCTTTCTCTCCCTCTCTCCCGCCCGCTCTCCCCTGCTCCCCGCTGCGACTCACCTGTCAGCCGCAGCGGCACCCGAATCTTCAGGGACGAGCACAGCGATACTCGGATAAAGCAAATTACTCGAGCGAGTAGTTCTTTTCCGAGTACGCTCGCTCATCTCTAATCATAATAATGCAAACGGTAGATACAATATATGATTCTCAAATTATATCAACATACAGTATCAAGTTATAAAACCCTGAAAAGTATCATAAAGTTTCCACACGGATACATACCTAAAGTTACCATTTACAACCTTCCCTTTGTACCTTGTAAATTAGAAGGGTGTTACAATTTGATGATTTATCCCTCACATATGCTGTGATTCAGAACTGGGGCTGCCTTTATATTTTTATTATTTTATATTATTGCATTGTTTTTATTTTCATGAACCCCTATAGCAGTTTCATGGGCATTTTCTATAGCATGTGCATTCCTTGCACAGGAAAACTGACGCATGCGTAGTACCAGTGTAAGGCTAAATCAGAGCATTGCCAGCTCACTTCGCAAACTGGTCTACTTGCATTACAAAAATAATTTTTAATTGACTTTAGTGTGTAAGGTGACCTAATTTAGTTTTCAAAAAGATTTCTTTGAACTAGAAGGAATGGCATAGAGGCAGCGGTAAACTTGAACTTGCTTTTAATTATGCTCTGAAGAAGCACAGATATATGAGGATTACACCTATGGTGAGGCACACATACATACTTGTATTGGTTCTCTCTGACAAGCAAAACCTGAACAAGGTTTTAGGCGTTAACAAACACTATGGTGATGGTGATATTTTCCCTCTTTTAGTCCAATAGCAGCTAGTTACAATTAATAGCGGTTATACAAGTCCCTTATAGCACAAATATATTTGTATACTAGCCCGGGTACCCGATACAAAACGTGTGCAATACAAAACGTGACATTTTAAGTAAGAAGAAAGGATATCACAACGAACGCATAAATATGTCAAATGACACCTATGCTGATTAATGCTGTGTTAATGTATTAACTTAAAATAGACAAATTCAATGATCCTTGCGTTGATTCTCGAGTTGGCTGTTAGTTTGCTCTGGCGTCTCAGCTATTCGAGTGGCCGCTTGTCGAGTGCGTTGATTCTCGAGTCGGCTGTTAGTTTGCTGTGGCGCTGCAGCTACTCGAGCAGCTATTACTTTAAGTATGTCTGTGGTCCTTCTGCCCAAACAGGTCCTTCGTTTGCTTGGCATCTTATATCTAAAGCAGAAAATCTGTTTGTTTGTGTTGTATACAAATCCCTAGTTCTGGTCCGATTTCAGTAAAATTTGAGTAAAATTTGTCATTTTTTGTTGCCAACAGCAACCAAATATAGTTCAGCCTTCATTTGTTATTCTGCTGAGGTAAAATGAAACCTTTGCCATGATTGGTTGCTATATATTATTCTGCTTAGGTAAAATAAAAGCTGTGCTTTGATTGGTTGCTACGGGCAACAATTTTCAATGCTCAGTGCTGAGATAAAATGAAAGCTGTTCTGTGGTTGATTGCTATGGACAACAGTATTTAATACTTTAGTGCTGAGGTAAAACTAAAGCTGCTCCATGATTAGAAAAGATAAAATAGGCAAATGATTGGTGGCTCCACCAGGGTCAGACTGGGGCTAAAAAGCAGTCCTGAAACACAAATTTTCATTACTCAGTCTGACTCTTCTAGTGGGAAATACTTGTTGGAAATAACCAGGAATACTAAATAGAGTACGTAGAATCCATTGGGGAAAGCACATTTGCTGCATTAAATTTCAAGCAAAGGCAAAAAAATGCAAATAAGGTTGCCAAGACAACAACATTTCTGCATTTGTTTTAGCCTATAACCCTCTCCGGGTTGAGATTATACTGTGTGCAAAATTTCATGTCAATTGGTAGTACAGTTCGTGCGTGATGCTCCAACAAACAGACAGACATTAATAAATACATAGAATATAAGAATCACTCCCTTAAAGGGGTTGTACCAAGATTACAAGTTATCCCCTAGGATAAGAGACAACTTGCTAATCGGTGGGAGTCTCCCCACTGAGACTCCCGACCACATTTAAAATTAGATGCCCTATGTCTCTCTCTGCCCGTCATTGCAAGGATCGCTTCTGCCCTCACAGTGACATCAGAATCAATGAAGCACTAGTTGAGCATGCACTGTCAACACTCCATTCATTTCAATGGAGCTGATGGAAATACCCAAGTGCTAGCTGCTTGGGTATCTCGGCAATTCCATTGAAAGTGAATAGAGCACCAACACCTCATTTAGTCTTTTCCTTGCTGCAGGGGTGCAGTAAACCTGCAGTGAGAAAGACAGGGAGATGGGGCCCCTGTACTCAAGGTCAGTGGGGGATTCAGTGGTGGATCCCCACTGATCTGCAAGTTATCTCCTATCCTGTGGATAAGGGAAAACTTGTAATCTTGGTTCAACCTCTTTAAGTCTTGTGCCGAAGTTTCATTCTCCACCTAGTGAATCCAGTTTCTCTTAGAACCACTCCCACTGAAACTCCTGATGCAAACTCAGCTATGCTCAGCAACAAGGGGCTTTCCTTCTACTACAGGACATTCATGACTACAATCAGCATGCCAAGTGCTGCCCCTTTCTAAACTGCATAACACTATGCCTCAGTTATGGCACCATACTATATGTTTGTATACATTATTAGCATCCCTAGTACAAGGTTATGTAGGTTGCTACCAATAACATGGCAATTGGGCCACTTCTACTAACCGCTATGCCATTGGATGCTAGAGAAAAGTACTGCTAATGGCAATATATATTACACAGTGAAATAAATGGCAGGCAAAAGGAATATTAGATAAAGCCAGACATCATAGCGGGTGCCCCTTACTTGGGACTGCTTAGGTGCTGGGCTGAAAGTCAGGCTCACTTGATAAAGTTGTTGAGATGACACAATCCCTTAAACCTTTTTATTTCAGTTTCAACCTAATATTTATAGAATTATCATTGTTAAAATATACCCAATTATTTCCCTTTAAAGGGGTTGTCCCGAGGCAGCAAGTGGGTCTATACACTTCTGTATGGCCATAATAATGCACTTTGTAATGTACATTGTGCATTAATTATGAGCCATACAGAAGTTATAAAAAGTTTTTTACTTACCTGCTCCGTTGCTAGCGTCCTCGTTCCCATGGAGCCGACTAATTTTTGGCCTCCGATGGCCAAATTAGCTGCGCTTGCGCAGTCCGGGTCTTCAGCAGTCTTCTATGGAGCCGCTCGTGCCAGAGAGCGGCTCCGTGTAGCTCCGCCCCGTCACGTGCCGATTCCAGCCAATCAGGAGGCTGGAATCGGCAGTGGACCGCACAGAAGAGCTGCGGTCCACGAAGGTAGAAGATCCCGGCGGCCATCTTCAGCGGTAAGTATTGAAGTCACCGGACCGCCGGGATTCAGGTAAGCGCTGTGCGGGTGGTTTTTTTAACCCCTGCATCGGGGTTGTCTCGCGCCGAACGGGGGGGGGGTTTAAAAAAAAAAAAACCCGTTTCGGCGCGGGACATCTCCTTTAAGTAAGGATATTATTTTACGTTTCTAGACAAGATAATAATAGGGGGAAAAGATTAAAAAAAATATGTACTGTAACTTCAAATTGTCTACAACAGGCGGCAAATGCTTCATTGCTTTTTAGGCAGTCAGAGCTAAGATTTAAATTCTCAAGAGCATGATTTAAAGAAATGCAATGATAGAAAAGTAATGATGTACAAGTACAAAGCGATAAAGTGATAAGAAAACTGACCACGCAGAAACAGTCTGGATAACAAAATAAATAAGCTGGCTGACAGTGTAGTATCAACTAATTAATAAGTGAAACAGTGACAGTAGGTCAAATAGAGCCTATAAGTAAAGAAGTGTAATGACAACTGTATTGGTAATTAAGTAATAAACAGATGCACTGTCATAGTTGAGACACTTTGACAAAGATTGAATATAAAAGGCTGTCTCAAAATTGGGGAAAGAAGGAAGATGGAACAATACCTCTGTAGTGCCACCTATTGGAGGGCAGCCTTCCTGCAAATCAATGTCTGACCCTTTATACGGGTCATTGAAACAATGATTGGGAATTGAGAGCCAAGGCAGAATACATTACATACAGATGTTTCGCCCCTCATCAGTGTGCAGTAGGATTCTGGCTTGAGCAGTGAGAGGCCTATGACGAGAGTCAGGAGGGATATCATCACTCCTTAAGGAGAGCACCTAGAAGGTGAGTGAGGAAACTTATAAGGCCATTCATACGCCTCTAAAAATTTATGCAAATAAGATAGATGGAAAATACAACGACAGCGCCACCTATTGGATGGCAGCATTCCTGCAAATCAATGTCCGACCCTTTATACAGGTCTTTGGAACCAACCATATAGAATAAAAATGGTTTGTCAGACAGGGATTCAATTTTGCATACAAGCTGTGGTGGAAGGCCATGTTAGGCCATGGGATCTGTTATAATAATAAAAATCATTAACCCCACGAGCGCAGTCAGCTGTCTTTTCCCCATTTCAAGTAATTTCTCAAGCACCTTAAGAGGTGCTTTGCTTGCTGAACACTGCAGCTCTCCGTCGCTCCACGGATCAGGGAGTTAAAGATTCCATTCAAAGCCGTCCTGGACATCGGTGCCGGCAGGGTCTATCTGACAGATTTTCCCTGCTAGGCACCAGGTGAGTGCAAAGATGTTTATTAATGCACTGCTCTGAAAATCCTTTTTCCTTAATCTTCTGATAACTTGGCGCACCCCTCATTTCTATCTATCTCTCTTCCGTAGTGTTAGCTATCCCTCCTAGCTTTGCGTTGCTGGCAAATTTGAACAGTTTCCCATCAATTCCCTCCTCCAGATCATTTATAAAAATATTGAACAACACTGGTCCTAGGACAGAGCTTTGTGGTACCCCACTTGATACATTCTTCCACTTGAATGTGCAGCCATTTATGACCACTCTTTGAGTATAAACACTCAGCCAGATGTGAATCCACCTAACAGTTGCCTTGTCAATCCCATATTTGGTAATTTTTTCAATAAATATAGTATGAGATATTTTGTCAAATGGTTTACTAAAAAGTCAAGATAAAATATATCCAGCGCATTTCCCTGATCAACCCAGTCGGTGATTCCACTATAGAAGGAAATTAGATTAGTCTTGCATTACTTGTTTGCTACAAACCCATGCTGCCTCTGGTTATTTACTCAATTTTTATCCAAGTACTTGCATACATGCTGTTTATAATTAGTTCAAAGATCTTTCCTGGTATAGAAGTTAGACTCACAGGCCTGTAGTTTCCTGGATCTACCTTCTTCCCTTTTTTGAAGATAGGGACAACATTTGTCCTTTTCCAATCTTCTGAGACTTTTCCTGTTCTCCAGGAATTTTTAAAGATTATGGCGAGTGGTTCACCAATTACCTCTGCTGCTTCCTTTAGTATCCTAGGATGTATTTCATCTGGACCTTGAGATTTGAGGACATTTAAGTTAGCTAAGTGTTCCCTCACCATTACTCTGCTTATAGATAGCCTGCATTTTTTTATTCCCCCAATAGCACAGGGACGATCAGTTGATGTTCCATCTACTTTCTGAAAGAAAACCGATACAAAATAGGAATTTAAAAGTTCGGCCTTCTCAACATCATTCTTATCCAATTTCCCATTTTCATCTTTTAAGCATCCAATAGCATCTGCGATTTTTCTTTTGCTTTTGACATATCCCCCAAATCCATTTTTATTGCTTTTTGCCTCTGTTTCAAGCCTTAATTCATTAGTAGCTTTAGCTTTTCTGACACTTGCCCTACAGTTTCTGAAGACGCATTATATTCTTCTTTAGATACCCCCCCCCCCCTCTTTCCAACATACCTATTGTGGCCCTAAAAAAATTCTACTTTCCTTCTGATTTTTTTTGTCTTTATTCCTTCTTTCTACTTCCAATAGCGAGGTTCTCAAATGTATTAATTAGCTGTATATTTTTACCTGGGCTCTCACTTCCCTTCCCATATTGTTCTAGTTTAAAGCTCTCCTAATAAGTGAAGCAAGATGCCCACCATATATATGCTTACCTGTTTTTGTAAGGTGCAACCTGTCTCTAGTAAGCAGTCCATCACATAGGTAATTCACTCCATGGTCTAGAAATCCAAATCTTTGCTGACCTCTAGAATCCTGTTCCATCTTCTTATTCCATTGCCATCCACTGGGAGGATGGATGAGAAGACTACCTGTGCTCCTAGTTCCTTCACCTTCTTTCCGAGGTCATCAAAGTCTCTGAAGATAGTTGCAAGATCCTTTTTTACAGTGTCCACTCACTGCGGCCCTCTCTCACTGCTCCAGGCTCTCAGCTACCTTTAGTAGCCAGGAGCAAGGAGATTTTAAATTTCCCGGGCCCTCCCCAGCTTTTATGCTTGCGTCCACCATTTTGCCAACAGGCGCATGGACTGAAGTTGGGGAAAGGTCCACAAGAAAAGATCCTGTTGGGGAACATTGCCGGAGGCCTTTGTTAAGTAATTTCACCTCCACTCATGGTTCCGATTCATGAAGGGAGGTGAAATTTTAACTTTCTTTTACTTTTACGTGATCGCCGTTATCCATTGGATAGCGGCGATTAAGTGACTAGGGACCGCGTACTGCAGCACCCTGTGAAATCTACAGGCTCTTTACTACATTTCATAGCCAGGAGAAGGGAGAATTTTAATTACCCGGGCAATCCGTGGCTTTTGCGCATGCGTCTGCCATGTTGGCGATGGGCATGTGTGCAGAAGCCAGTGTAAGGTCCGCAGATAAATCCAGGGGCCTTAGATATGTAATTTTCTTCCTCCCTCATGGATACGATCCATGAGGGGAGATGAGAAACTTTTTTTTTACCTTTTTGTTTTACTTTACATGATCACGGTTATCCATACAGTGGTCTCCAGTGATATCGCTCTGCTCCCGGCTATTTATGCTGGCCAGAAGTGAAGGGATTTTAAATTTCCTGGGCACGAGCCCGACGTAAGGCCCTGGAAGCAAGACGTAAGGTCCTGGAAGTACCAGATCGCAGCAGGACATCGCAGAGGACAGAAGTAAGTATTTTTACCTCCCCTCATGGATCCAATCCATGAGGGGAGGTGAAACTTTAACTTTATTTTACTTTTTAATTTTTCCATGATCACCGCTATCCATTGGTCCTCGGTGACATCTCCTGCTTCCCGGCTACCTTCAGTACCTTCTTTCGGACCTGATCATTGTGGGACATCGCAGAGGATGAGGGTGAGTAGTTTCAGCTGCCCTCATGGATCCGATCCATGAGGGGAGCTGAATCTTTAAACTTTTTCACTTTTTATTTACTTTAGTGCGATCTGTGCTAATCGAGCCAAATGCATGACCGCGGGACTTCCTGTGGTCCCCTATAACAAGCTCCAGGTTATTGGCTACCTCCGGGAGCCGACAGCATGGAGCTGTCATGTCCTCAGCCCACGTGGCTTTAATCCTTAGGGGAAGCATATTTATATGTCCCTGAGGATTGAAGCCCACTTAGCTTGGACATCAGAAGGCAATTCGGCCGTAATTAAGTTAAACTAAAATAAATCGCTCAAACGAAAAGTGCATGATGCCTGTGTTTAAATGTAACGATTAGCGCTCATATTTTGGCCGTTTTTAGTAATTTTGAGCAATAATTGGTGCATATAAAAGGGCCTTCTGCCCGCTTCCTCCACGGCTTGCATTCAAAATTGGATCACCGTCACCAAACTGTTTTCATTGTATATGGCTGTTTCCACACTTTTGAAACACCCATATAATAGAAATTGGATTGAGGTAATTTAAATGAAACATGACACATAGTGATCATCTTCAGCTGTTTCAATTTTAGCGGAACGATAGGGAAGAGATTCTAAGCTGTAATTATCAAGCAACACACTCTCTGCTAAAGCTCAATTTTTCACAAAAACTCTCATTTACGCATATAAAATAAAACCTATTTCCATGCACACCTCTTTTTTTATACTTATTTTTATGCCATCACCAAGCTTGAATCCTCTTGACCTTGCCCAGTAAGAGGAGCCATCATTCATAATTTTTTCTGACTGCATGGTAAAGCTTTCCTATTCTCTCCTAGAATCCCATTTGCATTATTGTCTGTGATTACTACAGTTGAGTCTGTTGGGAAACCACACTCTGTATAAAACACAATTCAGCATAAAAAATGTAGGCATTACATTAATACTAGAGATGAGCGAGCACCAAAATGCTCGGGTGCTCGTTATTCGGGACGAACTTTTCGCGATGCTCGAGTGTTCGTTTCGAGTAACGAACCCCATTGAAGTCAATGGGCGACCCGAGCATTTTTGTATTTCGCCGATGCTCGCTAAGGTTTCCTTGTGTGAAAATCTGGGCAATTCAAGAAAGTGATGGGAACGACACAGCAACGGATAGGGCAGGCGAGGGGCTACATGTTGGGCTGCATCTCAAGTTCACAGGTCCCACTATTAAGCCACAATAGCG
The DNA here is from genome assembly GCF_035609145.1 of Eleutherodactylus coqui. Taxonomy (NCBI): domain Eukaryota; kingdom Metazoa; phylum Chordata; class Amphibia; order Anura; family Eleutherodactylidae; genus Eleutherodactylus; species Eleutherodactylus coqui. The sequence continues at coordinate 93,729,715 of NC_089845.1, read as the reverse complement.
GCAAGAGTGGGGCCCCCCCTCCCAAAAACTTTTACTTCTGAAAAGCCCTCATTAGCATGGCATACCTTAGCTAAGCACCACACTACCTCCAACAAAGCACAATCACTGCCTGCATGACACTCCACTGCCACTTCTCCTGGGTTACATGCTGCCCAACCGCCCCCCCTCCCCCCCACAGCGCACACCAAAGTGTCCCTGCGCAGCCTTCAGCTGCCCTAATGCCTCACCACCCTCATGTCTATTTAGAAGTGCGTCTGCCATGAGGAGGAACCGCAGGCACACACTGCAGAGGGGTTGGCACGGCTAGGCAGCGACCCTCTTTAAAAGGGGCGGGGCGATAGCCCACAATGCTGTACAGAAGCAATGAGAAATAGAATCCTGTGCCACCGCCATCAGGAGCTGCACACGTGGGCATAGCAATGGGGAACCTATGTGCCACACACTATTCATTCTGTCAAGGTGTCTCTGCATGCCCCAGTCAGACCGGGCTTTTTAATTCATAGACACAGGCAGGTACAACTCCCTATTGTGAAGTCCCTGTCGACCGACAGCATGGGTGGCTTCCTGCAACCCACCGGCGGTACATAAAAATATCCCATTGCAGTGCCCAACACAGCTGAGGTAGTAATGTCGTGCTTAATGCAGGTGGGCTTCGGCCCACACTGCATGCCCCAGTCAGACTGGGGTTCTTTTCAAGTGTACAGATGTAGTAAAAACTCCGTGTGCACCTACAGCATGGGTGGCTCCCTGGAACCCACCGGCGGTACATAGAAATATCCCATTGCATTGCCCAACACAGCTGAGGTAGTAATGTCGTGCTTAATGCAGGTGGGCTAAAAATTTATTTGATTACACTGTAGGCGAGGGCCCACAAAAATTGCTGTATCAACAGTACTAATGTACCTGAAAAAAATTGGCCATGGCCAACCAAGAGGGCAGGTGAAACCCATTAATCGCTTTGGTTAATGTGGCTTAAGTGGTAACTAGGCCTGGAGGCAGCCCAGTTTAACGAAAAATTGGTTCAAGTTAAAGTTCCAACGCTTTTCAGAGCATTGAAACATCTAAAAATTGTTTAGAAAAATTATGAGTGAGCCTTGTGGCCCTAAGAAAAATTGCCCGTTCAGCGTGATAACGTGAGGTTTCAGAAGGAGGAGCAGGAGGAGGAGGAGGAGGAGGAATATTAGACACAGATTGATGAAGCAGAAATGTCCCCGTTTTGGATGGTGAGAGAGAACGTAGCTTCCATCCGCGGGTGCAGCCTACGTATTGCTTACGTATCGCTGCTGTCCGCTGGTGGAGAAGAGAAGTCTGGGGAAATCCAGGCTTTGTTCATCTTGATGAGTGTTAGCCTGTCGGCACTGTCGGTTGACAGGCGGGTACGCTTATCTGTGATGATTCCCCCAGCCGCACTAAACACCCTCTCCGACAAGACGCTAGCCGCAGGACAAGCAAGCACCTCCAGGGCATACAGCGCTAGTTCAGGCCACGTGTCCAGCTTCGACACCCAGTAGTTGTAGGGGGCAGAGGCGTCACCGAGGATGGTCGTGCGATCGGCTACGTACTCCCTCACCATCCTTTTACAGTGCTCCCGCCGACTCAGCCTTGACTGGGGAGCGGTGACACAGTCTTGCTGGGGAGCCATAAAGCTGGCCAGGCCCTTAAAGACTGTTGCACTGTCTGGGCTGTACATGCTGCTCGATCTACGCACCTCCCCTGCTACATGGCCCTCGGAACTGCGCCTTCTGCCACTAGCGCTGTCGGATGGGAATTTTACCATCAGCTTGTCCGCCAGGGTCCTGTGGTATAGCAACACTCTCGAACCCCTTTCCTCTTCAAGAATGAGACTGGGAAGGTTCTCCTTATAGCGTGGGTCGAGCAGTGTGTACACCCAGTAATCCGTAGTGGCCAGAATGCGTTGAATGCGAGGGTCACGAGAAAGGCATCCTAACATGAAGTCAGCCATGTGTGCCAGGGTACCTGTACGAAAAAACATGGCTGTCCGCACTAGGAAGATCACTTTCAGGATCCTCCTCCTCCTCCTCCTCCTCCTCCTCTTCAGGCCATACACGCTGAAATGATGACAGGCAACCAGCATGGGTACCGTCAGCAGTGGGCCAAGCTGTCTCTTCCCCCTCCTCCTCATCCTCCTCATGCTCCTCCTCCTCCTCCTCCTGAACGCGCTGAGATATAGACAGGAGGGTGCTCTGACTATCCAGCGACATACTGTCTTCCCCCGGCTCTGTTTCCGAGCGCAAAGCGGCTGCCTTTATGGTTTGCAGGGAACTTCTCAAGATGCATAGCAGAGGAATGGTGACGCTAATGATTGCAGCATCGCCGCTCACCACCTGGGTAGACTGATCAAAGTTTCGAAGGACCTGGCAGATGTCTGCCAACCAGGCCCACTCTTCTGAAAAGAATTGAGGAGGCTGACTCCCACTGCGCTGCCCATGTTGGAGTTGGTATTCCACTATAGCTCTACGCTGCTCATAGAGCCTAGCCAACATGTGGAGCGTAGAGTTCCACCGTGTGGGCACGTCGCACAGCAGTCGGTGCACTGGCAGATTAAAGCGATGTTGCAGGGTGCGCAGGGTGGCAGCGTCCGTGTGGGACTTGCGGAAATGTGCGCAGAGCCGGCGCACCTTTACGAGCAGCTCTGACAAGCGTGGGTAGCTTTTCAGAAAGCGTTGAACCACCAAATTAAAGACGTGGGCCAGGCATGGCACGTGCGTGAGGCTGCCGAGCTGCAGAGCCGCCACCAGGTTACGGCCGTTGTCACACACAACCATGCCCGGTTGGAGGCTCAGCGGCGCAAGCCAACGGTTACGTCTGCTCTGTCAGACCCTGCAGCAGTTCGTGGGCCGTGTGCCTCCTATCTCCTAAGCTGAGTAGTTTCAGCACGGCCTGCTGACGCTTGCCCACCGCTGTGCTGCCACGCCGCGCGACACCGACTGCTGGCGACGTCCTGCTGCTGCTGACACATCTAGATTGCGAGACAGAGGTTGAGGAGGAGGAGGAGGGTGCTTTAGTGGAAGAAGCATACACCGCCGCAGATACCACCACCGGGCTGGGGCCCGCAATTCTGGGGGTGGGTAGGACGTGAGCGGTCCCAGGCTCTGACTCTGTCCCAGCCTCCACTAAATTCACCCAATGTGCCGTCAGGGAGATGTAGTGGCCCTGCCCGCCTGTGCTTGTCCACGTGTCCCTAGTTAAGTGGACCTTGCCACTAACCGCATTGGTGAGGGCGCGTACAATGTTGCGGGAGACGTGGTCGTGCAGGGCTGGGACGGCACATCGGGAAAAGTAGTGGCGACTGGGAACTGAGTAGCGCGGGGCCGCCGCCGCCATCATAGCTTTGAAGGACTCCGTTTCCACAACCCTATAAGGCAGCATCTCAAGGCTGATAAATTTGGCTATGTGGACGGTTAACGATTGAGCGTGCGGGTGCGTGGTGGCGTACTTGCGCTTGCGCTCCAACACTTGCGCTAGCGACGGCTGGACTGTGCGGTGCGAGACATTGGTGGATGGGGCCGAGGACAGCGGAGGTGAGGCTGTGGGTGCAGGCCATGAGACGGTTGTGCCTGTGTCCTGAGAGGGAGGTTGGATCTCAGTGGCAGGTTGGGGCACAGGGGGAGAGGCAGCGGTGCAAACCGGAGGCGGTGAACGGCCTTCGTCCCACCTTGTGGGGTGCTTGGCCATCATATGTCTGCGCATGCTGGTGGTGGTCAGGCTGTTGGTGGTGGCTCCCTGGCTGATCTTGGCGCGACAAAGGTTGCACACCACTGTTCGTCGGTCGTCAGGCGTCTCTGTGAAAAACTGCCAGACCTTAGAGCACCTCGGCCTCTGCAGGGTGGCGCGAGGGTGTGCTTTGGGAAACACTTGGTGGATTATTCGGTCTGGCCCTGCCTCTACCCCTGGCCACCGCACTGCCTCTTCCAACCTGCCCTGCTGATGCCCTTGCCTCCCCCTCTGAAGACCTGTCCTGAGTAGGCGTTGCACACCAGGTGGGGTCAGTCACCTCATCGTCCTGCTGCTCTTCCTCCGAATCCTCTGTGCGCTGCTCCCTTGGACTTACTGCCCTTACTACTACCTCACTGCAAGACAACTGTGTCTCATCGTCATCGTCCTCCTCACCCACAGAAAGTTCTTGAGACAGTTGGCGGAAGTCCCCAGCCTCTTCCCCCGGACCCCGGGAACTTTCGAATGGTTGGGCATCAGTGACGATAAACTCCTCTGGTGGGAGAGGAACCGCTGCTGCCAAATCTAAGCAGGGGCCCGAGAACAGTTCCTGGGAGTGTTCCCGCTCCTGAGCAGGTGTCATTGTAGTGGAGTGAGGAGGCTGGGAGGAAGGAGGAGCAGCAGACAGAGGATTCGGATTTGCAGCACTGGACGGCGCAGAACTGTGGGTGGATGATAGCTTGCTCGAAGCACTTTCTGCCATCCAGGACAGGACCTGCTCACACTGCTCATTTTCTAATAAAGGTCTCCCGCGTGGACCCATTAATTGGGCGATGAATGTGGGGACGCCAGAAACGTGCCTCTCTCCTAATCGCGCAGCAGTCGGCTGCGACACACATGGATCAGGAGCTCGGCCTGTGCCCACACCCTCACTTGGCCCTCCGCGTCCTCGGCCACGTCCACATCCACGTCCTCTAGGCTTACCCCTACCCCTCAGCATGCTGTATTACCAGTGATTTGATTTCCCAGGCAGGAAATAAATTGGCGCAAGCCTGCAGGCCAAATATAATGTTTTCGCTTTTTTGCAAAGGGAAGACCCCACTGCGTGTATTCAATGAAAAACAAGAAGTTTAATATCTGTGGTGTGGCCCTCAAAAAGTGTCACACAACTATAGTGTAGCAGAGTTATTAACTCTAGCAGAGCAGGTATTTGCCAGTCAGGAAAGACAATGGCGCTAGGCTGCAGTAAAGCGTAGCTGGTTGCGTCTGATTTTTGTACGTTGTACACGCAGCACACACGTACACGCAGACCTTAGGACTGACACAGGCAGGCCAAATATAATTTCTTTTCCTTTTTAGCTTAGGGAAGCACCCACTGCGTATATTCAATGAACAAGAAGTTTAATATCTGTGGTGTGGCCCTCAAAAAGTGTCACACAACTATAGTGTAGCAGAGTTATTAACTCTAGCAGAGCAGGTATTTGCCAGTCAGGAAAGACAATGGCGCAAGCCTGCAGTAAAGCGTAGCTGGTTGCGTCTGATTTTTGTACGTTGTACACGCAGCACACACGTACACGGAGACCTTAGGACTGACACAGGCTGGCCAAATATAATTTTTTTCCTTTTTAGCAAAGGGAAGACCCCACTGCGTGTATTCAATGAATAATAAATGTCTTCTGGCCCTGCCTACACAATTCTATCCCTGTAGTATTAATGCCGGGTGCAATGCTCTGCACAGCCGGTTCTGAGAAAAAAAAAAAATATGCAACACTGCTAACAGCAGCCTGGACAGTACTGCACACGGATAGAAGTGGCCCTTGAAAGGACCGTTGGGGTTCTTGAAGCCTACACTAACTCCTAACACTCTCCCTGCCTAACCCCCACTTCTGTCCCTATTGCTGGGCGCAATGCTCTGCAGATCCAATTTTGGACAAAAAAAAATAAAAATACTGTGCTAGCACAGTACTGCACACTAGTAGATGTGGCCCTGAGAAGGGCCGTTGGGGTTCTTGAAGCCTACACTGACTCCTAACGCTCTCCCTACAGCAGCACCAGCAGCAGCACTTTCCCTCAGCTAAGTCACAAGGCATGTGTGGCGAGCCGCGGGAGGGGCCGATTTTTATACTCGGGTGACATCTGATCGCCCCAGCCACTCACAGCAGGGGGGTGGTATAGGGCTTGAACGTCACAGGGGGGAGTTGTAATGCCTTCCCTGTCTTTCAATTGGCCAGAAAAGCGTGCTAACGTCTCAGAGAGGAAACTGAAAGTAACCGGAACACCGCGTGGTGCTCGTTACGAGTAACGAGCATCCCGAACACCCTAATATTCGCACGAATATCAAGCTCGGACGAGTACGTTCGCTCATCTCTAATTAATACACAATCTGGAATTTTTACAAAAACTAAATTACACTTTTCCACTTGCGAAATGTTCCAGCCATATATGTCATCTAAATGGATCCCACAGCTCCTATCTTTCTTTTCTCAGTAGGTAAACTACATTTTCTCTAAGTTATTTTGGAAAGTCAGACATCATTGTTTAACATATGATATTAGATCTGAGCGACTAGTAAAAGGGAAGGTCAACATTCATAACCAACCACCTTCATTATAGACTACAAACAGACCTACGTAGTCTAGTCCTTCAAGTGCACTCCCTACCATATATGTCTCCCTCATCTTACTTTTATTTGGCAGATTTAAAAAAAGTCAGGGGCAGATGAAATATAATAAGATTTCAGGACCTGACTACACATACTTTGTTTGTAGTCTGTTACTATGGTGATACATAGGTCTACATAGAAATTGTAGACACAAAATAAAAAAATGTGTTTAAGACCATATGCAAAGTTGCTTCATTTATCATTTTATATGCACTGGAACAATAAAAATTGTGGCTGTAAATGTTGACCATCCATTTAATAGTTTTTGTTTTTTTTTAATTGCCTGGTCTTGTAGAACCTGAAATGGTTTGACACTTTTAAAGTTGCGAGAAGGTGGTGGACCTTAGTACTACCCACCAGGGACTGTACTCTAAAAACAGAGAGGTTTTACAGTCCTGCTGGGAAGAGTGTATTGTTACAGAGTAAGCGTATTAGTTTGTTAAGGGGAAATAAAAACAGTTATGTTGTATGTTAAGGGTCTTGGCCAATGTAACAATGTAACATGTACCAATCGACAAAGCATTTAAATTTATCTTATATAGTCTGAGAGTCACTGACATGGGGACGGATGATCATTACCACAATTGTTTGTTCCCCTACAGCTGGCTGTATATCTCCCTATTTATATGGCGAGATGTACAGTCAAACAGCGAGCATTATGCTTTCTAAAAAGCAACAATCAGCCATTGATTAAGTGTATATTTGTTAGTTGGCTGATCGTTGTCTATTTTACACTTTCTGATGATTGAACGAATGGTGCCAGATATCGGACTGTGTAATATAGGGCTTTAAGGGAGTGACAGATAATGGAAGCATGAATATATTGTCTGTGGGAGGGAGGGGGCGGTCCAAACAAGTTTTTTTTTTTAGTCAGAGGATAGGTTCCAGGTACAACCAAAGTGGCATGATATAAGGCTAAGAAATCTGTGCTGCTTGGTAGAACTGTGAAATGTGGCAACCTTAGATATCCTTCAGATTTATGTGTAAAGAGAAAAGGTCTTATTTTTTCTAGAGGTTGAACCCTGCCAAACTAATTTAATCACCAAGCACTGTGCTGTTTGTAAATAATAAGAAGGGTTGCATAACTGTTTGTAAAAGGAAAGCCAAACACATCGTTGAATAGGGTAACTGCTGCCTTGGGATCAATGTTGTGCCAGTTTTACAACATATATTCTGATAATGATCCTGCTTTCTGTATTTTGTACTGCTTTGCCATTTATAAGATACATTAAAACAGCAGTCTACATAGTTGCGCAGTTGTTTTTGTTTTGTTCTTCATTTTTATTATTCTAGATCTGATGAAAGGAAAAAATATATTTTTATGAAAGTCAATACCAGTATTTCATGTGTTGCTATTTATAAAAAAAAAATATTCTGGTTCCATGTACAAATTCAGTTCTTGAAATATATATATATCAATAGGCTAAAGCTACCTTGCCATCTTTATTTCAATAACATCTCTAAACCTTGCATTAAAATTTTCATAATTTGTAATTTAAGAATGAAAAGTACATTTTAGATCATCATTGTATAATTAAGTTGCTCTATTTTATGTTCATTAATGGAAGTTAACAACCATTAATGAAGCTAATGAAAATTGACAATTTCAACCAAAATGATCGCTTGCTGAATGAAGTATAACAGTGATAGACTGTCAGGCTACTGTATGTTCATACTTGCATTGTGACTTCAGTTCATTACAAAAGCCACAAAGATCTGCCAGATCGGTTCTACAACAGATACTAATAGTGCTCAAGAGGACTCACTCTTTTAAAATAAGGTTGGTCTTTTTTGGCCAGGAACATAACAGAAATTGTGATGGAGGCTCTGGTCACAAATGTGAACAGTGTCTTACAACAAGAATAAGATGACTGAGATGAATTCTAAACTTTAGCTTGAGTAAACTAACAGATTTCATGGACTCTATTGCTCATAATACCATACATGATAAATGATCTGCTGCCGATTTGTCAAACAAACTAGGATTCTGGCTGCACCTAAGGAGAATTTTTTTTTTATTATCAGTACTGGAACATAACTAGGAGATATATCTATAGAGCTCTACAGTCCTCTTAGATCTACAGATATTAGTATCCTCCCTTAGCTTGGTCCTAAAGCAACACATCCTAAAAAGCATGGTGCAAGATAATCAGTTTTTCAATAAAACATCATTTTGAGATACTCTATCCCAAGTTGCCTTTCCTTTGGAACCTGAACATAAGTTAGGGCCTTACTGACTCTGGCCACCTTGAATGGAGCCAGGAGTGGTTAGAAGGATGGAAATAGCCAAGCGCCCTGCACTATGCTGTTTGTCATTTCCATTGAATAGAAATTATGGAAACAGTGTAGCACAGCAAACCACACCGTTTCCACAACTTGGGCATTGTAGAAACAGCAGAGCTTGCTGTGCTCGGGTGTTCTCATAAAACCCACTGACATCTATAAGGCCTCCTGCACCAGCCCACAGTGAAATCCAACCCTGACTATGGCCAGCGACCCCGAGTACCTGTGTTTCTTCTTTTTCTGTATTGCAGATGGCTGCAACAAGCTGTCGTCATGCATGCGCAGTACACATTGTTTTTTCAAATGTTTGTCCTATCTGCGCCGTTGCTGGGCGATGACACAGAATCTGTGACTTGTCCGCAATTGGTTTCTGTGAGTATTTAGGAAAAGGCGATTTCCCATAGCATGCTATGGATGGTATTTGCTGTGAATTCACAGTGTGGACGCTGACCACGGATTCTGCCAAGGCCAATCCGTTAGTGTATGGAAAAATAAGGAACAAAACAGCATACCAATAGTCATAGATCCTTTCTGGGTGATAGAAGCCAGGAAATTTACACATTCACCTAGGGCATCAGTGGAACAGAAGATGGAACATATAAGGAACCTGCAGGTACACTACAAGGCCAAGGGAGCAGGTTTAGTACCTAACACACATCCCCACCAATCTGGCATTCATCATGGAGGGTGCCAGCCATAGACACAAGGATCCTCAAAGGGTCTTTGTATCAAGTGAATGAAAACAAAAAATAACAGGACTGTGCTCAAGGGAGCGAACCAATACCTGATTTGTGTAAAATAAGTGAAAGCTAACTCCACTTACTTGAGATGGGGAGAGTATAAATAAAATACTTAGCCACCCCCCTCTATATCAAGAGGCAGTGTGTCTGTCTCATCGGTGTCCTGCACAGGTGTGTTTCACTCCCTCATTTGGTAGTCAGCTACCTGCATGGTGAGAGGAGGATGCATCTATATGCACTCCTTACTCAGTAAGTAATGGCCGTTTTTTGTGATCGTTTTTAATTTCTTTTATATTTCCCCTTCTGTGGTGCATTTATATTAGTGTAGGGACCCACTACAACGCAAGAAACCGTGAAGTGGTTAGTGGGCTCATGTATCTTAGCCAAAATCCAACCAATGCCTTGCGTTTATTATTAACTATCATTCACATGCAACTTGGCTTTAAGACTCCAGGGGGAGGCCAGGGTGGCAGTACCAATGTGGTTCACCGATGGAAGTGCAGGGCAACCCACCGAATTATTATGGCGTCATTAATAGGTTGCTGGTCTGCATGGTGAACTACATATATCATATATCAGAATGGTTTGGCACTTTGTATCCACGATGTGTGGGAGTATATGACAAGCAGCCACCCCCCTCTATATCAAGAGGCAGTGTGAGTGGCTGTTTCATTGGTGTCCTGCACAGGTGTAATTCGCTCCCTCATTTGGTAGTCAGCTACCTGCATGGTGAGAGGAGGATGCATCTATATGCACTCCTTACTCAGTAAGTAATGGCCATTTTTTGTGATCGTTTTTTATTTCTTTTATATTTCCCCTTCTGTAATGTAAAGCTATAATCATGCTCTCATAAAAGCATCATTACAGCTTTATTGAAATGATGAGTGATCTTGCACTACATTAGGGGGATGGAGTATTTTATTTACACTCTCCCCTACTCAAGTGGGGTAAGCTTTCACTTACATTAAGCAAATCTGGCATTATTTGCTTTTCTTCCCTGAGTGCTGCCTGTTTTTGGTTTTCATTCATTCCATTGACATCTATGGGAGTGTGCGAAAAAGCCTAGCTTCATCAAACTTGGCTATTTCTGTCATCTTGTTACCTGGCTTCCCAGTAAACATTGGTGTTCCTAGCATATTTGCCTGAGATAGGAACACTCTTATTAAAATATTAGCTGATATACCCGGCTTTGCTAGAGTTAATTTGACACAGGTGTTTTGTGTTCACACAGAAAATTTTATGAAGTCAAGGTTACTTTAGAGTAACCGAGGAATAAAATATGTATACATACCAACAAGGGGAGGGAAGTTGAAACAGGCTGAACTAGATGGACATTGTTTTCCTTCAGCCTATAACTGATGATCATACAAGCCACTCTACCCGGGTGATATCCTCATCTTGGATAAGCGTGGTCCTTCTCCTTTTTCTTTTCTGTTATTGTTTGAGTCTAAGTGTGTGTATGTGTTGGGTCCTGTTACTTTAAGCAGGAGGGCCGAGGACCCTAGTAGTGCCCTGCAATTTTAACTGATTGTCAATAATAAAAGAGAAGAATTTTAATTTTTGTCTACACTGTAGAAGGGCTCAATTGGAAACTGTAGATATTTCTGTCTCATTGAAAGTGGAAACTAAATTGCTATGTAGGCATGTATGACTATTCTGATTTTCAATTAAAATGAATTTAAATTCATATTTCCATTATAGCTACACAACATAGACACAAACTCTGTGGGCTTGATAACAAAATTGCTAATTAGTACTCATGTAATTTTTCTTCTTTGATCAAAGCGGTTTCAAAAAGATCCATTGTCTGCATTTATTAGTGAAGGCAAAGGTGTATGTTAATGAAAAGGACTAATGACATGGGAAATATATTTGTGCTGTTTAAAATAATAGTAAAATTAGGAATCAACAATCACTTCCCCTGTTCACAGTAAATTAGTTGCAAATTGTCTGCGATTTTTGCTTTGATTACAAGCAACAAAAGATAAGTGAAGTATTATACAGTATCTGGAGCTTGAAAAATATATTTAAGAAATACAAGAAACCTGAAATTATTTATACCTGGAATTAAAAAAAAACTCGAAACACTGCATGCTAGGTATGAGACATTCATGCGGACGCATCTGAAAGTAAATAAGTAAGTGTCATGGTCAACATGCACTAACTTCTTAAAATAGTTATTCCACGAACGAAGTAAAAAAAAAGTGAAAATTGCTGTTCCAAAACTAATTTTTCATTCTTTTTAGAAAAGTAGCTCATACTCTCCTGCTTTCATCCATTCCTGTTCTGTGGATGGACAGCCTTCTTATAGTGATTTCACACATTACTTAAAGGGGTTGTCCCGCGAAACAAAGTTGGGGTATACACTTCTGTATGGCCATATTAATGCACTTTGTAATGTACATTGTGCATTAATTATGAGCCATACAGAAGTTATTCACTTACCTGTTTCGTTGCTGGCGTCCCCGTCTCCATGGTGCCGTCTAATTTTCAGCGTCTAATCGCCCGATTAGACGCGCTTGCGCAGTCCGGTCTTCTCCCTTCTGAATGGGGCCGCTCGTGCCAGAGAGCTGCTCCTCGTAGCTCCGCCCCGTCACGTGTGCCGATTCCAGCCAATCAGGAGGCTGGAATCGGCAATGGACCGCACAGAAGACCTGCGGTCCACCGAGGGTGAAGATCCCGGCGGCCATCTTCGCAAGGTAAGTAAGAAGTCACCGGAGCTCGGGGATTCGGGTAAGTACTATCCGTTTTTTTTTTTAAACCCCTGCATCGGGTTTGTCTCGCGCTGAATGGGGGGGCTATTGAAAAAAAAAAAAAACCCGTTTCGGCGCGGGACAACCCCTTTAAATTCTGCAGAATTTCTGCAGTGGATTTTACAGAACACCCCATGTGGACAGGATTTCAAAAATCTCATCCGCATGGAGCAGAAAATTTCTGCCCAGAATCCACAGTGTATTTGAAATACGCTCCAGATTCTAAATCTGCAGAATTGCCTATTTTTGCTGCAAATTCTGGCTGTGGATTTCAATCTGCAACAAAGTCCGCAGGTACAGACTTGGCCACTGTGGATTTGCTCCCAAATGTGAAGGCGCTTTAAGGTTGCTTTCACAAGTACCAGAATATTCCCCTAAGATGCTCCGGAATATTCTGCCATGCAGGAAAATCTACACAGAAATTCACATCGTCAAAATTAAGAGTTTTGTGTGGAATTCAAAATGGCTTACTTCTGCCAGCAATTCCACATCAAAATGCTCAATTTAGGCATGCAGAACTTAGTGCAGATTTTGACAGGGCAATATTCTGCAGTGTTTTGAGGAATATTTTGGTACATGTTAAAGCACCCTAATAATCTCTCCATTTCCAAGGAATGCATTGCATCAAGGCTTAATATAACAGAACCCCCAGAAGCCAATGGATCATTTTGTTCTCTGTTGATGAATGATCTTCTCTCTTAAATAAAGGAAAAAAAATGGAACTGTACATGCTCCATTTCTCTTCTGACAAGTAGAGATGAAGCATAGGAAAAAATAAGGGTCTGTATCACTAGTAGATAAATGAGCAGCACCAAGACTGAGGGAAATATGTGATTGTTCTCAATAAGAGAAACCAAATAATCTTGTACATATGATACCATTTAATGGCAAACAAAAAGACAGGATTAGAGATGAGCGAGCGTACTCATCCGAGCTTGATACTCGTTCGAGTATTAGCATGTTCGAGATGCTCGTTACTCGAGACGAGTACCATGCGATGTTCGAGTTACTTTCACTTTCATCTCTGAGATGTTAGCGCGCTTTTCTGGCCAAAAGAAAGACAGGGAAGGCATTACAACTTCCCCCTGCGACGTTCAAGCCCTATACCAGCCCCCTGCAGTGAGTGGCTGGCGAGATCAGGTGTCACCCGAGTATAAAAATCGGCCCCTCCCGCGGCTCGCCACAGATGCATTCTGACAGAGATCAGGGACAGTGCTGCTGGTGCCGGAGCTGCTATAGGGAGAGCGTTAGGAGTATTTTAGGCTTCAAGAACCCCAACGGTCCTTCTTAGGGCCACATCTGACCATGTGCAGTACTGTTGAGGCTGCTTTTAGCAGTGTTGCACAATATTTTTTTTTTCTATATCGGCCGTGCAGAGCATTGCGTCCGCAGTCTGCAGTCATTGTACAGAGTATAGGGCCAGTACTGGTGAGGCAGGAAAAGAGATATTCAGGCTATATAGGCAATGGGCTTTTTCCAAAAAATTGTGGAAAAATACTGTATTTGGGCTGCCTGTGACCGTCTTCAGTTTACTGCGTGTCTGCTGGGGGTAGTAGTCCTAATTAATACGCAGCTAAGCAGTACAGCAGGCTTGCGCAAAATTATTTCCTGGATCTGCTGTCTCTGTTACATCAGCGCCGTCATCCCGCCAGAGGGAAACAGTATACATAATATTATACGCTGCCTACAGTATCTATCTGCTGGGGGTAGTAGTCCTAATTAATACGCAGCTAAGCGTTACAGCAGGCTTGCGCAAAATTATTTCCTGGATCTGCTGTCTCTGTTACATGATCGCCGTCATCCCGCCAGAGGGAAAGAGTATACATAATATTATACGCTGCCTACAGTATCAATCTTGCGGGGGGTAGTAGTCCTAATTAATACGCAGCTAAGCGTTACAGCAGGCATGCGCAAAATTGTTTCCTGGATCAGCTGTCTCTGTTACATCAGCGCCGTCATCCCGCCAGAGGGAAAGAGTATACATAATATACGCTGCCTACAGTATCTATCTGCTGGGGGTAGTAGTCCTAATTAATACGCAGCTAAGCGTTACAGCAGGCTTGCGCAAAATTGTTTCCTGGATCTGCTGCCTCTGTTACTTCAGCGCTGTCATGCCGCCAGAGGGAAACAGTATACATAATATTATACGCTGCCTACAGTATCTATCTGCTGGGGGTAGTAGTCCTAATTAATACGCAGCTAAGCGTTACAGCAGGCTTGCGCATAATTGTTTCCTGGATCTGCTGTCTCTGTTACATCAGCGCCGTCATCCCGCCAGAGGGAAACAGTACACATAATATTATACGCTGCCTACAGTATCTATCTGCTGGGGGTAGTAGTCCTAATTAATACACAGCTAAGCGTTACAGCAGGCTTGCGCAAAATTGTTTCCTGGATCTGCTGTCTCTGTTACATGATCGCCGTCATCCCGCCAGAGGGAAAGAGTATACATAATATTATACGCTGCCTACAGTATCTGTCTGCTGTATCAGCTCAGCATTTTAAAAAAATAGAAGCAAAATACTTAAGGCCTACTACTGGCCTTTGGCCACTTGACTGCGTCTGCACTGTGAATTCCACTAGCTCAGTCATACGCACCTACGTCTCACTACAGGTGTGCGCAAAATTGTTTCCTGGCTCTGCTATGCGTTCCGTAAGGGAAGTCAGCCTCCAACCACAGGCCAATAAGCGGCACATTTAATTACAGCGTTCTGTTTCTGCACTACTGGTAATACAGCATGCTGAGGGGTAGGGGTAGGCCTAGAGGACGTGGACGCGGGCGAGGACGCGGAGGCCCAAGTCAGGGTGTGGGCACAGGCCGAGCTCCTGATCCAGGTGTATCGCAGCCGACTGCTGCGTGATTAGGAGAGAGGCACGTTTCTGGCGTCCCCACATTCATCTCACAATTAATGGGTCCACGCGGTAGACCTTTATTAGAAAATGAGCAGTGTGAGCAGGTCCTGTCATGGATGGCAGAAAGTGCATCCAGCAATCTATCGACCACCCATAATTCTGCGTCGTCCACTGCTGCAACTCTAAATCCTCTGGCTGCTGCTCCTCCTTCCTCCCACCCTCCTCACTCCATTACAATGACACATTCTGAGGAGCAGGCAGACTCCCAGGAACTGTTCCCGGGCCCCTGCCAAGATTGGGCAGCAATGGTTCCTCTCCCACCGGAGGAGTTTGTCGTGACCGATGCCCAACCTTTGGAAAGTTCCCGGGGTCCGGGGGATGAGGCTGGGGACTTCCGGCAACTGTCTCAAGAGCTTTCAGTGGGTGAGGAGGACGATGACGATGAGACACAGTTGTCTATCACTCAGGTAGTAGTAATTGGAGTAAGTCCGAGGGAGGAGCGCACAGAGGATTCGGAGGAAGAGCAGCAGGACGATGAGGTGACTGACCCCACCTGGTTTGCTACGCCTACTGAGGACAGGTCTTCAGAGGGGGAGGCAAGTGTAGCAGCAGGGCAGGTTGGAAGAGGCAGTGCGGTGGCCAGGGGTAGAGGCAGGGCCAGACCAAATAATCCACCAACTGTTTGCACCAAGACTGAGGGAAATATGTGATTGTTCTCAATAAGAGAAACCAAATAATCTTGTACATATGATACCATTTAATGGCAAACAAAAAGACAGGATTAGAGATGAGCGAGCGTACTCATCCGAGCTTGATACTCGTTCGAGTATTAGCATGTTCGAGATGCTCGTTACTCGAGACGAGTACCATGCGATGTTCGAGTTACTTTCACTTTCATCTCTGAGATGTTAGCGCGCTTTTCTGGCCAAAAGAAAGACAGGGAAGGCATTACAACTTCCCCCTGCGACGTTCAAGCCCTATACCAGCCCCCTGCAGTGAGTGGCTGGCGAGATCAGGTGTCACCCGAGTATAAAAATCGGCCCCTCCCGCGGCTCGCCACAGATGCATTCTGACAGAGATCAGGGACAGTGCTGCTGGTGCCGGAGCTGCTATAGGGAGAGCGTTAGGAGTATTTTAGGCTTCAAGAACCCCAACGGTCCTTCTTAGGGCCACATCTGACCATGTGCAGTACTGTTGAGGCTGCTTTTAGCAGTGTTGCACAATATTTTTTTTTTCTATATCGGCCGTGCAGAGCATTGCGTCCGCAGTCTGCAGTCATTGTACAGAGTATAGGGCCAGTACTGGTGAGGCAGGAAAAGAGATATTCAGGCTATATAGGCAATGGGCTTTTTCCAAAAAATTGTGGAAAAATACTGTATTTGGGCTGCCTGTGACCGTCTTCAGTTTACTGCGTGTCTGCTGGGGGTAGTAGTCCTAATTAATACGCAGCTAAGCAGTACAGCAGGCTTGCGCAAAATTATTTCCTGGATCTGCTGTCTCTGTTACATCAGCGCCGTCATCCCGCCAGAGGGAAACAGTATACATAATATTATACGCTGCCTACAGTATCTATCTGCTGGGGGTAGTAGTCCTAATTAATACGCAGCTAAGCGTTACAGCAGGCTTGCGCAAAATTATTTCCTGGATCTGCTGTCTCTGTTACATGATCGCCGTCATCCCGCCAGAGGGAAAGAGTATACATAATATTATACGCTGCCTACAGTATCAATCTTGCGGGGGGTAGTAGTCCTAATTAATACGCAGCTAAGCGTTACAGCAGGCATGCGCAAAATTGTTTCCTGGATCAGCTGTCTCTGTTACATCAGCGCCGTCATCCCGCCAGAGGGAAAGAGTATACATAATATACGCTGCCTACAGTATCTATCTGCTGGGGGTAGTAGTCCTAATTAATACGCAGCTAAGCGTTACAGCAGGCTTGCGCAAAATTGTTTCCTGGATCTGCTGCCTCTGTTACTTCAGCGCTGTCATGCCGCCAGAGGGAAACAGTATACATAATATTATACGCTGCCTACAGTATCTATCTGCTGGGGGTAGTAGTCCTAATTAATACGCAGCTAAGCGTTACAGCAGGCTTGCGCATAATTGTTTCCTGGATCTGCTGTCTCTGTTACATCAGCGCCGTCATCCCGCCAGAGGGAAACAGTACACATAATATTATACGCTGCCTACAGTATCTATCTGCTGGGGGTAGTAGTCCTAATTAATACACAGCTAAGCGTTACAGCAGGCTTGCGCAAAATTGTTTCCTGGATCTGCTGTCTCTGTTACATGATCGCCGTCATCCCGCCAGAGGGAAAGAGTATACATAATATTATACGCTGCCTACAGTATCTGTCTGCTGTATCAGCTCAGCATTTTAAAAAAATAGAAGCAAAATACTTAAGGCCTACTACTGGCCTTTGGCCACTTGACTGCGTCTGCACTGTGAATTCCACTAGCTCAGTCATACGCACCTACGTCTCACTACAGGTGTGCGCAAAATTGTTTCCTGGCTCTGCTATGCGTTCCGTAAGGGAAGTCAGCCTCCAACCACAGGCCAATAAGCGGCACATTTAATTACAGCGTTCTGTTTCTGCACTACTGGTAATACAGCATGCTGAGGGGTAGGGGTAGGCCTAGAGGACGTGGACGCGGGCGAGGACGCGGAGGCCCAAGTCAGGGTGTGGGCACAGGCCGAGCTCCTGATCCAGGTGTATCGCAGCCGACTGCTGCGTGATTAGGAGAGAGGCACGTTTCTGGCGTCCCCACATTCATCTCACAATTAATGGGTCCACGCGGTAGACCTTTATTAGAAAATGAGCAGTGTGAGCAGGTCCTGTCATGGATGGCAGAAAGTGCATCCAGCAATCTATCGACCACCCATAATTCTGCGTCGTCCACTGCTGCAACTCTAAATCCTCTGGCTGCTGCTCCTCCTTCCTCCCACCCTCCTCACTCCATTACAATGACACATTCTGAGGAGCAGGCAGACTCCCAGGAACTGTTCCCGGGCCCCTGCCAAGATTGGGCAGCAATGGTTCCTCTCCCACCGGAGGAGTTTGTCGTGACCGATGCCCAACCTTTGGAAAGTTCCCGGGGTCCGGGGGATGAGGCTGGGGACTTCCGGCAACTGTCTCAAGAGCTTTCAGTGGGTGAGGAGGACGATGACGATGAGACACAGTTGTCTATCACTCAGGTAGTAGTAATTGGAGTAAGTCCGAGGGAGGAGCGCACAGAGGATTCGGAGGAAGAGCAGCAGGACGATGAGGTGACTGACCCCACCTGGTTTGCTACGCCTACTGAGGACAGGTCTTCAGAGGGGGAGGCAAGTGTAGCAGCAGGGCAGGTTGGAAGAGGCAGTGCGGTGGCCAGGGGTAGAGGCAGGGCCAGACCAAATAATCCACCAACTGTTTCCCAAAGCGCCCCCTCGCGCCATGCCACCCTGCAGAGGCCGAGGTGCTCAAAGTCTGGCAGTTTTTCACTGAGAGTGCAGACGACCGACAAACAGTGGTGTGCAACCTTTGTCGCGCCAAGATCAGCCGGGGAGCCACCACCACCAGCCTCACCACCACCAGCATGCGCAGACATATGATGGCCAAGCACCCCACAAGGTGGGACGAAGGCCGTTCACCGCCTCCGGTTTGCAGCGCTGCCTCTCCCCCTGTGCCCCAACCTGCCACTGAGATCCAACCCCCCTCTCAGGACACAGGCACTACCGTCTCCTGGCCTGCACCCACACCCTCACCTCCGCTGTGCTCGGCCCCATCCACCAATGTCTCTCAGCGCACCATCCAGCCGTCGCTAGCGCAAGTGTTGGAGCGCAAGCGCAAGTATGCCGCCACGCACCCGCACGCTCAAGCATTGAACATGCACATAGCCAAGTTTATCAGCCTGGAGATGCTGCTGTATAGGATTGTGGAAACGGAGGCTTTCAAAGATATGATGGCGGCAGCGGCCCCGCGCTACTCAGTTCCCAGTCGCCACTACTTTTCCCGATGTGCCGTCCCAGCCCTGCACGACCACGTCTCCCGCAACATTGTACGCGCCCTCACCAACGCGGTTACTGCCAAGGTCCACTTAACAACGGACACGTGGACAAGCACAGGCGGGCAGGGCCACTATATCTCCCTGACGGCACATTGGGTGAATTTAGTGGAGGCTGGGACAGAGTCAGAGCCTGGGACCGCTCACGTCCTACCCACCCCCAGAATTGCGGGCCCCAGCTCGGTGGTGGTATCTGCGGCGGTGTATGATTCTTCCACTAAACCACCCTCCTCCTCCTCCTTCTCCTCCTACGCAACCTCTGTCTCGCAATCAAGATGTGTCAGCAGCAGCACGTCGCCAGCAGTCGGTGTCGCACGGCGTGGCAGCACAGCGGTGGGCAAGCGTCAGCAGGCCGTGCTGAAACTACTCAGCTTAGGAGAGAAGAGGCACACGGCCCACAAACTGCTGCAGGGTCTGACAGAGCAGACCGACCGCTGGCTTGCGCCTCTGAGCCTCCAACCGGGCATGGTCGTGTGTGACAACGGCCGTAACCTGGTGGCGGCTCTGCAGCTCTGCAGCTCGGCAGCCTCACGCACGTGCCATGCCTGGCCCACGTCTTTAATTTGGTGGTTCAGCGCATTCTGAAAAGCTACCCACGCTTGTCAGACCTGCTTGGAAAAGTGCGCCGGCTCTGCACACATTTCCGCAAGTCCCACACGGACGCTGCCACCCTGCGCACCCTGCAACATCGGTTTCATCTGCCAGTGCACCGACTGCTGTGCGACGTGCCCACACGGTGGAACTCTACGCTCCACATGTTGGCCAGGCTCTATGAGCAGCGTAGAGCTATAGTGGAATACCAACTCCAACATGGGCGGCGCAGTGGGAGTCAGCCTCCTCAATTCTTTACAGAAGAGTGGGCCTGGTTGGCAGACATCTGCCAGGTCCTTGGAAACTTTGAGGAGTCTACCCAGATGGTGAGCGGGGATGCTGCAATCATTAGCGTCACCATTCCTCTGCTATGCCTCTTGAGAAGTTCCCTGCAAAGTATAAAGGCAGACGCTTTGCGCTCGGAAACAGAGGCGGGGGAAGACAGTATGTCGCTGGAAAGTCAGAGCACCCTCCTGTCTATATCTCAGCGCGTTGAGGAGGAGGAGGAGCATGAGGAGGGTGAGGAGGAGGGGGAAGAGACAGCTTGGCCCACTGCTGAGGGTACCCATGCTGCTTGCCTGTCATCCTTTCAGCGTGTATGGCCTGAGGAGGAGGAGGATCCTGAAAGTGATCTTCCTAGTGAGGACAGCCATGTGTTGCGTACAGGTACCCTGGCACACATGGCTGACTTCATGTTAGGATGCCTTTCTCGTGACCCTCGCGTTACATGCATTCTGGCCACTACGGATTACTGGGTGTACACACTGCTCGACCCACGGTATAAGGAGAACCTTCCCACTCTCATACCTGAAGAGGAAAGGGGTTCGAGAGTGATGCTATAACACAGGACCCTGGCGGACAAACTGATGGTAAAATTCCCATCCGACAGCGCTAGTGGCCGAAGGCGCAGTTCCGAGGGCCAGGTAGCAGGGGAGGCGCAGAGATCAGGCAGCATGTACAGCACAGACAGGGGAACACTCTCTAAGGCCTTTGAAAGCTTTCTGGCTCCCCAGCAAGACTGTGTCACCGCTCCCCAGTCAAGGCTGAGTCGGCGGGAGCACTGTAAAAGGATGGTGAGGGAGTACGTAGCCGATCGCACGACCGTCCTCCGTGACGCCTCTGCCCCCTAAAACTACTGGGTGTTGAAGCTGGACACGTGGCCTGAACTCGCGCTGTATGCCCTGGAGGTGCTTGCTTGTCCTGCGGCTAGCGTCTTGTCAGAGAGGGTGTTTAGTGCGGCTGGGGAAATCATCACAGATAAGCGTACCCGCCTGTCAACCGATAGTGCCGACAGGCTTACACTCATCAAGATGAACAAAGCCTGGATTTCCCCAGACTTCTCTTCTCCACCAGCGGACAGCAGCGATACCTAAACAATACGTAGGCTGCACCCGCGGATGGAAGCATTGTTCTCTATCACCATCAAAAACGGGGACCTTTTAGCTTCATCAATCTGTGTATAATATTCATCCTCCTCCTCCTGTTCCTCCTCTTGAAACCTCACGTAATCACGCCGAACGGGCAATTTTTCTTAGGCCCACAAGGCTCAGTCATATAATTTTTGTAAACAATTTTTATACGTTTCAATGCTCATTAAAGCGTTGAAATTTGCACCTGAACCAATTTTTATTTTAACTGGGCTGCCTCCAGGCCTAGTTACAAATTAAGCCACATTAACCAAAGCGATTAATGGGTTTCACCTGCCCTCTTGGTTGGGCATGGGCAATTTTTCTGACGTACATTAGTACTGTTGGTACACCAATTTTTGTGGGCCCTCGCCTACAGTGTAATCCAATAAATTTTTTGCCCACCTGCATTAAAGCTGACGTTACATCAGCTGTGCTGGGCACTGCAATGGGATATATTTATGTACCGCTGGTGGGTTCCAGGGAGCCACCCATGCTGTGGGTCCACAGGGAGTTGTAACTGCATGTGTCCACTTCTAAAGAACCCAAGTCTGACTGGGGCATGCAGTGTGGGCCGAAGCCCACCTGCATTTAATCGGACGTTACCTCAGCTGTGATGGGCACTGCAATGGGATACATTTATGTACAGACGGTGGGTTCCAGGGAGCCACCCATTCTGTGGGTGCACACGGAATTCCCATTGCGGAGTTGTACCTGCCTGTGACTATTTATAAAAAAAACGCGGTCTGACTGGGGCATGCAGACACCTTGACAGAATGAATAGTGTGTGGCACATAGGTTCCCCATTGCTATGCCCACGTGTGCAGCTCCTGATGGCGGTGGCACAGGATTATATTTCTCATTGCTTCTGTACAGCATTGTGGGCTATCGCCCCGCCCCTTTTAAAGAGGGTCGCTGCCTAGCCGTGCCAACCCTCTGCAGTGAGTGCCTGCGGTTCCTCCTCATGGCAGACACACTTATAAATAGACATGAGGGTGGTGTGGCATGAGGGCAGCTGAAGGCTGGGCAGGGACAGTTTGGTGTGCGCTGTGGACACTGGGTCGTGGGGGGGGGGGGGGGTTGGGCAGCATGTAACCCAGGAGAAGTGGCAGTGGAGTGTCATGCAGGCAGTGATTGTGCTTTGTTGGAGGTAGTGTGGTGCTTAGCTAAGGTATGCATTGCTAATGAGGGCTTTTCAGAAGTAAAAATTGTTGGGGGGGGGGCACTCTTGCCGCTATTGTGGCTTAATAGTGGGACCTGGGAACTTGAGATGCAGCCCAACATGTAGCCCGTCGCCTGCCCTATCCGTTGCTGTGTCGTTCCCATCACTTTCTTGAATTGCCAAGATTTTCACAAATGGAAACCTTAGCGAGCATCGGCGATATACAAAAATGCTCGAGTCGCCCATTGACTTCAATGGGGTTCGTTACTCGAAACGAACCCTCGAGCATCGCGAAAATTTCGTCCCGAGTAACGAGCACCCGAGCATTTTGGTGCTCACTCATCTCTAGACAGGATGTTATGGTGAGCTTTGAAACCTACTAAGGCCTCTCTCACACGGGCATTTTTTTTTGTACAGCGTTTAGTGGGCATTTGAAACGTCCGCTAAAAACCCTGTACTGAGGCTGCATTAATTTTAATGGGACTTCTCAGACGAGCGTTTTAGCGAAGCTGTATGATGTAATTTCGTGCATTCAGCGTATTTGTGATGCACCACATCACCCATTGCAATGATGGGCGTTTTAAAAACACTGTAAAGCATGGTGTTTTTACAAAAGCCTGTGTAAGAGTGGCCCCATGTTTCTTTCTCAAGCTTAATGGAATAGATCCAAAGAAGTATGTAGGTATAATATTATATTAATATATTATAATTACATATGAAAAGACACAGTCATGGTGTGATTAATTTGCACCTGAAACAATAAAAGACGCCGTCACAGAAGCAGATTAACGTCTAAATTATTAGTAATAAATCCCTTTCACAGTTTAGACAAATCTAAAATGATAATTCTTTATTAATTATATTTAAAAATTATTTGAACGAACACGGGGCACAACACAGAAGCCACTGGGTTGATGGAGATATGAGAGTCTCTTCAAGGACCTTGGTGCCACATCCTAATACTGCTTCCCTCTGTATACAATCATAGCAGAGAGGAAGAGCATGTTATGGGAAGTTGGCAACGTACAGTGGCTTTAATCAACGAACAATTAAAAAGAACTCGGACCAAATTTTATACTAGTGTCCCTCTCTTGTGCTCTTAGTTCACTATCAAAGTAACGAACAAATCAGCTACCATCACTAGATAGACTCAGCAATGAAGCTTGAATAGATGAGCATAGTATAGTTTTAAACAGAGGGAAAATAAGTTTCTAGAGAGCTGTGTTGTAATAAAGGTTGATTGAGATGTATCATGCAGTAGTGCGGATCTTCATATCATTATTCATAAACCTATAAGCCTCTCTAGAAACCCTCTTATGCTTGAATTCATGCGAGCAAAAGAGAAAGGATATAAGGACAAGTTGTGGGCCCAGTATAAATGTCAGTGAGCACACTTCTTCTCCTTCCAGGGCCTGTTTAGTAGTCCTGGATTCTTAATTCATTCAGATTACTAGTATCGGCATTGATGCACTCATAGTTAGCTCTCTCAGTACTGTATAATCTCTTTCCATTTATTCTCAACGCGTTTCTCCGCTAATAATGGCGGGTCATCAGGAGATCAATGAGTTTAGTACTAAAGGATCAATTTTATATGTTTATTAGTACAAAAAGCACGAATCATCGGTGCTTGTTCATAATGTATTTCCGAGTTTACTCCGAACCAATATCAAGCATATACTGCCAAGTGACGGTAATATCTCGTGTTTATATAGAGGGAGACTCTTTGAGGTATTAGAATGAAAGTGGCATTAGAGATGTGGGCTAATAGTGGGTCTTGAAGGACCTTTTTTGCCAAAGGATGCCCCCTGACCAGACCGAGACTGTTGTCCAAGAAAGTCTATATAGCAGCTAGGTCTGATTCAGTATCTCAGCATGCACAGTAGCAACTCTTAGACTGTGCCTGAGGCCGGGCAATATAGAACAAATAATGTCTGTAGCGGCAGTTGTATTAGAGGAGACCTCTTTAGAGAATAAGCCCTCTTTAGAGAATAAGCCCTCTTTAGAGAATAAGCCCTCTTATGCCAACATGGATAAAACGTGCACAGTAGCAATTCTTTAGCTGTGCCTGTGAACGGGCAAAATAGAGCAAGTACTGCCTATAGCGGCAGTTATATTAGAGGAAGCCTCTTTTTTAAAAATTAGAGAATAAGCCCTCTTCTGCCAACAAATAAATAAAAGTGACCCCTGTCAAGTAGTGCAAGGCTCAGGTTTTCCAATAAAGATGGTATAGGCAAAACCTGAGTCTGATCTAGTAGCTAGATATATGCACAGTGGGGTCACTGTAGCAGAGTCTCCATGTCCCTAAATAGGTCTCTATCTGAGATATAGTGGTATAGAGTATAGCATGAATAGAGCAGCGCCTCTGGCCTTTTAAAAAAGAGGCTTCCTCTAATATAACTGCCGCTATAGGCAGTACTTGCTCTATTTTGCCCGTTCACAGGCACAGCTAAAGAATTGCTACTGTGCACGTTTTATCCATGTTGGCATAAGAGGGCTTATTCTCTAAAGAGGGCTTATTCTCTAAAGAAGGCTTATTCTCTAAAGAGGTCTCCTCTAATACAACTGCCGCTACAGACATTATTTGTTCTATATTGCCCGGCCTCAGGCACAGTCTAAGAGTTGCTACTGTGCATGCTGAGATACTGAATCAGACCTAGCTGCTATATAGACTTTCTTGGACAACAGTCTCGGTCTGGTCAGGGGGCATCCTTTGGCAAAAAAGGTCCTTCAAGACCCACTATTAGCCCACATCTCTAATGCCACTTTCATTCTAATACCTCAAAGAGTCTCCCTCTATATAAACACGAGATATTACCGTCACTTGGCAGTATATGCTTGATATTGGTTCGGAGTAAACTCGGAAATACATTATGAACAAGCACCGATGATTCGTGCTTTTTGTACTAATAAACATATAAAATTGATCCTTTAGTACTAAACTCATTGATCTCCTGATGACCCGCCATTATTAGCGGAGAAACGCGTTGAGAATAAATGGAAAGAGATTATACAGTACTGAGAGAGCTAACTATGAGTGCATCAATGCCGATACTAGTAATCTGAATGAATTAAGAATCCAGGACTACTAAACAGGCCCTGGAAGGAGAAGAAGTGTGCTCACTGACATTATACTGGGCCCACAACTTGTCCTTATATCCTTTCTCTTTTGCTCGCATGAATTCAAGCATAAGAGGGTTTCTAGAGAGGCATATAGGTTTATGAATAATGATATGAAGATCCGCACTACTGCATGATACATCTCAATCAACCTTTATTACAACACAGCTCTCTAGAAACTTATTTTCCCTCTGTTTAAAACTATACTATGCTCATCTATTCAAGCTTCATTGCTGAGTCTATCTAGTGATGGTAGCTGATTTGTTCGTTACTTTGATAGTGAACTAAGAGCACAAGAGAGGGACACTAGTATAGAATTTGGTCCGAGTTCTTTTTAATTGTTCGTTGATTAAAGCCACTGTACGTTGCCAACTTCCCATAACATGCTCTTCCTCTCTGCTATGATTGTATACAGAGGGAAGCAGTATTAGGATGTGGCACCTAGGTCCTTGAAGAGACTCTCATATCTCCATCAACCCAGTGGCTTCTGTGTTGTGCCCGTGTTCGTTCAAATAATTTTTAAATATAATTAATAAAGAATTATCATTTTAGATTTGTCTAAACTGTGAAAGGGGTGAAAGAATAAAAGAACAGGATCAGGATGAGTAGAGGAGTAAATTCTTAATTAGTCCACTGATAAGGATGCAAAAGTTATGGTCTCTAAATTGGCATTACAAGGTCACCAGGCCTGTGTGTTATCTCTGCTATAGGATTCTCACATTCTCCAAGGCTACATGAAGATGCTTGAGAGGTTTATCCCTGTCTTGAGAGTATCAAAGATGGTTATAAACTTGTACTCCCAAATTCCTCAGTGACATTGAGATTTGAAGTTGCCTTTTAATATAGTAACTTTCATATGTTCTATGTTGTGTCCATAGCTGGAAAAATGCTCCACCGAAGGTAATTCAGCCTTTCTTTCTTTAATTGGGTGGTGGTGAGACCTTAGCCTCGCTTTCAGTTTTTGTCCGGTTCCTCCAATAGGATATTTCCGGTGAGTTGCAGGTATATCTCTTTGCCAAAGTAGAATTACTTGTGTGTGCCGATGAATCTTCTGAGTTTTAACACCGATTCAGAGGCAGCCCCATTGACCTCAAGATTAGAGATGAGCGAGCACCAAAATGCTCGAGTGCTCGTTACTCGAGTCGAACTTCCCGCGATGCTCGAGGGTTCGTTTCGAGTAACGAACCCCATTAAAGTCAATGGGCGACTCGAGCATTTTTGTATATCGCCGATGCACGCTAAGGTTTTCATTTGTGAAAATCTGGGAAATTCACGAAAGCGATGGGGACGACACAGAAACGGATAGGGCAGGCGAGGGGCTACATGTTGGGCTGCATCTTAAGTTCCCAGGTCCCACTATTAAGCCACAATAGCGGCAAGAGTGCCCCCCCCCCCCCGCACTGTCAGCATAAAGATCGTTCTCCTCTGCCACAGCTGTAACAGCTGTGGCAGAGAAGAACGATGTTAGCCCATTGAATTCAATGGAGCCGGCAATACAGCCAGCTCCATTGAAAGCAATGGGCTGCCGGCGAGCGCGGGATGAATTTTCGGTAAGGGCTTAAAAATATAAGCCCTTACCTGAAAATCATCCTAAAATGTGTAAAAATAAAAAAAAAATTTATGTCAGCATAAAGATCACTCTCCTCTGCCATAGCTGTAACAGCTGTGGCAGAGAAGAAGGATGTTAGCCCGTTGAATTCAATGGAGCCGGCAATACAACCGGCTCCATTGAAAGCAATGGGCTGCCGGTGAGCGCGGGAGTGAACCCCCCCCCCCCCCCCGCACTGTCAGCATAAAGATCATTCTCCTCTGCCACAGCTGTAACAGCTGTGCAGAGAAGAACGATGTTAGCAATACAGCCGGCTCCATTAAAAGCAATGGGCTGCCAGCGAGCGCGGGATGAATTTTTGGAAAGGGCTTAAAAATATAAGCCCTTACCTGAAAATCATCCAGAAATGTGTAAAAAAAAAATAAAAAATGTATACTCACCTTTCCTCTGAAGCCGGAGTTCAGCCGCATCTGGCCGGCAGTTCTCCTGAACTGCTCTGAATAGTATTCAGCAGCCGGGTGATTTAAAATCCCCGCCTGCTGAATAAGCTGCCTCTGATTGGTCACAGCCTGACCAATCAGAGGCAGCTCTCACTCACACCCATTACAGCTATGGCAGAGGAGAACGATCTTTATGCTGACATATTTTTTTTTACACATTTTAGGATGATTTTCAGGTAAGGGCTTATATTTTTAAGCCCTTCCTGAAAATTCATCCTGAGATCGCCGGCAGCTCACTGCTTTCAATGGAGGCGGCTGTATTGCCGGCTCCATTGAATTCAATGGTCAGTGCTCGTTTAATCGAGACGAGTACCGCGTGGTGCTTGTCTCGAGTAACGAGCATCTCGAGCACCCTAATACTCGAACGAGCATCAAGCTCGGACGAGTATGCTCGCTCATCTCTACTCAAGATGTACCTGGTAGGGGGTCAGTACATCTTCATGTGGGATGTTGAAATATAAGGATTCCAAATCCACTGTGGCCAGGGCAGTGCTATCGGGGAGGGGACCTATGGTTGACAGTTTGTTCAGTAGGTCAGTGGTGTCCTGCAAGTAGCTGACTGTATTTCTCACCACTGATTTGAAGACACTATCTACCCATTCTGAGATTCTTTCAGTGAGGCTTCCCACACCTGAGATAATTGGCATTCGTGGATTGCCAGCTTTGTGTAGTTTGTGAATCATGTAGAATATGTCAACCTTGGGGTTCTCCGGTATCAAGTCCAAAAGTTTTGTAGAACCCACAGGCAGACTTCTGATAACCCTTCTCAATTCCCTCACATATTTTTGAGTCATCTTTGTGTGGGATGTTGGAATATAAGGATAGGTTTGAAAGCTTGCTATAACATCATGTCTTTATGTTAGCCAATAAAAAGTAAATCTAGAAGATTACTTGGTTTCTCTCACTGAGAACAATCACATTTTGCTCTACTGGCTAACAAGGTACCAACCTTTCTTCTTTAAGCCTGAGAGAAGAACACCAACTCTATGTCTGTACGATTAAGAAGGTGGACAGACATATCCATAAAAGCAGAAGTTCTAGACAGCGCTGCCATTGCCACCAAGGTAAATTATTTAAGCCCCCTTTCCCCTCCAAAAAAAATGGTTTTTATTGCTAAACTACTTATTTTTTAATGATCTGTCAGATTCCAGTGAATATTTTTGTGGGATAGCCCATTTATATTTCTAATTATCATTTTGGTTCAAAATTGCTCAAATATGCCATAAAAAGTCTAATAAATTCAGATTCCACCGTTGAGACACACACCTATCTCCATAGTTGCCCTCTCCCGGGTGTAAAATATTGTTTCAATTTCCGTGAATGAAAGTTGCTTCAACATAATAGCATTGCACTATATGCTGTTTGCACATCTCAAAAATTACAGTTTCAGCATAGCTCACTGTGCTGCTCTATTTACATAACTCTAATTCACTTCTATGGAAGTTACGGAAACAGTGTAGAATAGTTAGCTTGACTATTGTGGTATTCCTGGCTCTATGGTGATTTACCCTGTATTCGCATCTCAATCATGTTTAGTTGAGATGAAAATATTTCTTTAAAGATAATGATTGAACATGATAAAACATAAAGGATATGAGTCTACAAATATCCTCTATGTGCTTATTTTAGTGGAAAATGCTTGATTTGGAAAACCATGACAGCATAATCATATAAGAAATGTATATTACTTCTGATGGAAGCAAAAGGAGTAATATTTTGGTCTGCTTTAAAGGGATATTGTCAGCTCTTTCCAGCACCATGTTATGGGAGGTGACAGGGTGATGTATTTTTTTATATTCACCCCTTCCCTGCATTGTCACCCACCAAAGATCACACACTATTTGGTAATGTGACTGTTTTCAGAGTGCCATGCACCATCTCTCCCATAGTCTTGTAGACTCCCTTTAAAGTGGCCATGCAGATTAGATTAGCAGGTTAATGATTAAACGATCATCTGATGCATGATCATTTTGCCACTGTAGCCATACACAGTTGTTCAAAGTGCCATGTTCAATGGAGGATGAACAGTTTCTCTGCAAATGTTTTTTTAAATGAAGATTATTCATAGACAAAACATCTTTCGTAAGGTATAAAGATTAGAGATGAGCGAACGTACTCGGATAAGCACTACTCGTCCGAGTAATGTGCCTTATCCGAGTACCGCTGTACTCGTGCTGAAAGATTCGGGGCGCTCCGCTGCTGTGCTGACAGGTGAGTCGCAGCAGGGAGCGGGGCAGAGCGGGCGGGAGAGAAGGAGAGAAAGATCTCCCCTCCGTTCCTCCCCGCTCTCCCCTGCAGCTCCCCGCTCCGCAGCGCGTCCCGAATCTTTCAGCACGAGTACAGCGGTACTCGGATAAGGCACATTACTCGGACGAGTAGTGCTTATCCGAGTACGTTCGCTCATCTCTAATAAAGATCTTTCATCAAACCATCCAATGAGAATTTCAAATGTGACCTACTTCTTTTCAGATGATAACTGTTTGCAATCAGTCAATTAAAATGATAGTTCATTGTGAAATTTGACCTGATGAATTATCACTTTGGTTCAAATACTACATTTTCATCAACTTCTGCCCAATGTGCCAGGTCACCTTTACACAACATGAGCTAATTAAATTATGCGACATGTCAAAAGTTTTGATCATTGAGGGTCTCACTGATGAGAATCCCACTGATCATTGTAATGAGGGGATTGCAGCACTCACCCGAACACTGTGCCCTTCCGCTATCTTCACTGCCTGTCGGCTCCTCTTGGCAGCTAAAGATAGACGTATACATGTCTATAGACCTCTATTTGTCAGTCTTCAGCTGCCGAGAGCAGGTGACAGGCTGCAAAGATATTTAAAGAGCACAGTGCTTGGGTGAGTGCTGCAATCCCCTTGTTTCAGTGATCAGCAGAGGTCTAAGCAGTGGGACCTTCACTGATCAAAATTTTGACATAGCATCTGACATGTCAAAAGTTTGGAAAATGTGCAATTATGCTTTAAAGAATAGTAGTAGAGATGAGCGAGCGTACTCGGTAAGGCAAATTACTCAAGTGAGTATTGCCTTTTGCGAGTACCTGCCCGCTAGTCTCAAAAGATTCGGGTGCCGGCGGAGGGCGTGGAGCGGCGGGGGAGAGCATGAAGGAAAGGGGGGAGATCTCTCTCCCCCTGCTCACTCCCGCAAATCACCCTCGCCAGCACCCGAATTTTTTCAGATGAGCGGCAGGTACTCGCAAAAGGCACTACTCGCTCGAGTAATTTGCCTTAGCGAGTACGCTCGCTCATCTTTAAATAGTAGGGTCTCTCAGACGTCTAGATATGCACAATCTTTTCAATGGCAGATTCTTGAAGTAATATCTTAAAGTATAGACATACTGTACCTTTATGCTAAGTCCAAATCCCCCCACAGTTTGTCTTCGTATTGCTACTGTTCTTTCCTAGAATCAGAATTTGAAATATGTTCTATTAATCAATTTAAAAACAATAACATTTAAGACTGCCACATTTTGAACATTGAAGATATTGATATTTGTTGTAGACAATGTTGCATTCATCCCAAGTTTTTGTCCAGATTAAAGTTTAAGTGCAGGCCAGTCAATATAACCAAACTATTTAAATCTTTCCCCAAACTTTTGTCATAAAGAAGGTTTAAGACTAGAGATGAGCGAACGTACTCGTCCGAGCTTGATATTCGTGCGAATATTAGGGTGTTCGGGATGCTCGTTACTCGTAACAAGTACCACGCGGTGTTCCAGTTACTTTCAGTTTCCTCTCTGAGACGTTAGCGCGCTTTTCTGGCCAATTGAAAGACAGGGAAGGCATTACAACTTCCTCCTGTGACGTTCAAGCCCTATACCACCCCCCTGCTGTGAGTGGCTGGGGCGATCAGATGTCACCCGAGTATAAAAGTCGGCCCCTCCCGCGGCTCGCCTCAGATGTCTTGTGAGTTAGTGAGGGACAGTGCTGCTGGTGCCTGAGCTGCTGTAGGGAGAGCTTTAGGAGTTAGTGTAGGCTTCAAGAACCCCAAAGGTCCTTCTTAGGGCCACATCTACCTGTGTGCAGGCTGCTGCTAGCAGTGTTTTTTTTTTTTTTCCTCAAAATCGGCAGTGCAGAGCATTGCACCCGGCATTAGGGACAGAAGTGGTGCTTAGGCAGGGAGAGTGTTAGGAGTGAGTGTAGCCTTCAAGAACCTCAACGGTCCTTTCTAGGGCCACATTTAACTGTGTGGAGTACTGTGCAGGCTGCTGTTAGCAGTGTTGCATTTTTTTTTTTCTAAAAATCGTCTGTGCAGAGCATTGCACCCTCCATTGATACTACAGGGACAGAATTGTGTAGGCAGGGCCACAACACAGTTATTGTTCATTGAATATACTCAGTGGGGCCTTCCCTTTGCAAAAAAGCGAAAAAATTATATTTGGCCTGCCTGTGTCAGTCCTAAGGTCTCCGTGTACGTGTGTGCTGCGTGGAGAACGTACAAAAATCAGACGCAACTAGCTACGGTTTACTGCAGGCTTGCGCCATTGTCTTTCCTGACTGGAAAATACCTGCTCTGCCAGAGTTAATAACTCTGCTACACTAAAGTTGTGTGACACTTTTTCAGGGTCACACCACAGTTATTAAACGTATTGTTCATTGAATATACGCAGTGGGGCCTTCCCTTTGCAAAAAAGCGAAAAAATTATATTTGGCCTGCCTGTGTCGGTCCTAAGGTCTCCGTGTACGTGTGTGCTGCGTGGAGAACATACAAAAATCAGACGCAACCAGCTACGGTTTACTGCAGGCTTGCGCCATTGTCTTTCCTGACTGGCAAATACCTGCTCTGCCAGAGTTAATAACTCTGCTACACTAAAGTTGTGTGACACTTTTTCAGGGCCACACCACAGTTATTAAACGTATTGTTCATTGAATATACGCAGTGGGGCCTTCCCTTTGCAAAAAAGCGAAAAAATTATATTTGGCCTGCCTGTGTCAGTCCTAAGGTCTCCGTGTACGTGTGTGCTGCGTGGAGAACTTTAAAAAATCAGACGCAACCAGCTACAGTTTACTGCAGGCTTGCGCCATTGTCTTTTCTGACTGGCAAATACCTGCTCTGCCAGAGTTAATAACTCTGCAACACTAAAGTTGTGTGACACTTTTTCAGGGCCACACCACAGTTATTAAACGTATTGTTCATTGAATATACGCAGTGGGGCCTTCCCTTTGCAAAAGCGAAAAAATTATATTTGGCCTGCAGGCTTGCGCCAATTTATTTCCTGCCTGGGAAATCAAATCACTGGTAATACAGCATGCTGAGGGGTAGGGGTAGGCCTAGAGGACGTGGACGCGGCCGAGGACGCGGAGGGCCAAGTGAGGGTGTGGGCACAGGCCGAGCTCCTGATCCAGGTGTGTCGCAGCCGACTGCTGCGCGATTAGGAGAGAGGCACGTTTCTGGCGTCCCCACATTCATCGCCCAATTAATGGGTCCACGCGGGAGACCTTTATTAGAAAATGAGCAGTGTGAGCAGGTCCTGTCCTGGATGGCAGAAAGTGCTTCGAGCAACCTATCGTCCAGCCACAGTTCTGCGCCGTCCACTGCTGCAACTCTGAATCCTCTGTCTGCTGCTCCTCCTTCCTCCCAGCCTCCTCACTCCACTACAATGACACATGCTCAGGAGCGGGAACACTCCCAGGAACTTTTCTCGGGCCCCTGCTCAGATTGGGCAGCAGTGGTTCCTCTACCACCAGAGGAGTTTATCGTCACTGATGCCCAACCATTGGAAAGTTCCCGGGGTCCGGGGGATGAGGCTGGGGACTTCCGGCAACTGTCTCAAGACCTTTCAGTGGGTGAGGAGGACGATGACGATGAGACACAGTTGTCTTGCAGTGAGGTAGTAGTAAGGGCAGTAAGTCCGAGGGAGCAGCACACAGAGGATTCGGAGGAAGAGCAGCAGGACGATGAGGTGACTGACCCCACCTGGTGTGCAACGCCTACTCAGGACAGGTCTTCAGAGGGGGAGGCACGGGCAGCAGCAGGGCAGGTTGCAAGAGGCAGTGCAGTGGCCAGGGGTAGAGGCAGGGCCAGACCGAATAATCCACCAAGTGTTTCCCAAAGCGCCCCCTCGCGCCATGCCACCCTGCAGAGGCCGAGGTGCTCTAAGGTCTGGCAGTTTTTCACCGAGACGCCTGACGACCGACGAACAGTGGTGTGCAACCTTTGTTGCGCCAAGATCAGCCGGGGAGCCACCACCAACAGCCTGACCACCACCAGCATGCGCAGACATATGATGGCCAAGCACCCCACAAGGTGGGACGAAGGCCGTTCACCGCCTCCGGTTTGCACCGCTGCCTCTCCCCCTGTGCCCCAACCTGCCACTGAGATCCAACCCCCCTCTCAGGACACAGGCACGACCGTCTCATGGCCTGCACCCACACCCTCACCTCCGCTGTCCTCGGCCCCATCCACCAATGTCTCGCACCGCACAGTCCAGCCGTCGCTAGCGCAACTGTTGGAGCGCAAGCGCAAGTACGCCACCACGCACGCTCAATCGTTCACCGTCCACATAGCCAAATTTATCAGCCTTGAGATGCTGCCGTATAGAGTTGTGGAAACGGAGTCCTTCAAAGCTATGATGGCGGCGGCGGCCCCGCGCTACTCAGTTCCCAGTCGCCACTACTTTTCCCGATGTGCCGTCCCAGCCCTGCACGACCACGTCTCCCGCAACATTGTACGCGCCCTCACCAATGCGGTTAGTGGCAAGGTCCACTTAACTACGGACACGTGGACAAGCACAGGCGGGCAGGGCCACTACATCTCCCTGACGGCACATTGGGTGAATTTAGTGGAGGCTGGGACAGAGTCAGAGCCTGGGACCGCTCACGTCCTACCCACCCCCAGAATTGCGGGCCCCAGCTCGGTGGTGGTATGTTCGGCGGTGTATGCTTCTTCCACTAAAGCACCCTCCTCCTCCTCAACCTCTGTCTCGCAATCTAGATGTGTCAGCAGCAGCAGGACGTCGCCAGCAGTCGGTGTCGCGCGGCGTGGCAGCACAGCGGTGGGCAAGCGTCAGCAGGCCGTGCTGAAACTACTCAGCTTAGGAGATAGGAGGCACACAGCCCACGAACTGCTGCAGGGTCTGACAGAGCAGACCGACCGTTGGCTTGCGCCGCTGAGCCTCCAACCGGGCATGGTCGTGTGTGACAACGGCCGTAACCTGGTGGCGGCTCTGCAGCTCGGAAGCCTCACGCACGTGCCATGCCTGGCCCACGTCTTTAATTTGGTGGTTCAGCGCTTTCTGAAAAGCTACCCACGCTTGTCAGACCTGCTCGTAAAGGTGCGCCGGCTCTGCGCACATTTCCGCAAGCCACACACGGACGCTGCCACCCTGCGCACCCTGCAACATCGGTTTAATCTGCCAGTGCACCGACTGCTGTGCGACGTGCCCACACGGTGGAACTCTACGCTCCACATGTTGGCTAGGCTCTATGAGCAGCGTAGAGCTATAGTGGAATACCAACTCCAACATGGGCGGCGCAGTGGGAGTCAGCCTCCTCAATTCTTTTCAGAAGAGTGGGCCTGGTTGGCAGACATCTGCCAGGTCCTTCGAAACTTTGAGCAGTCTACCCAGGTGGTGAGCGGCGATGCTGCAATCATTAGCGTCACCATTCCTCTGCTATGCATCTTGAGAAGTTCCCTGCAAACCATAAAGGCAGCCGCTTTGCGCTCGGAAACCGAGCCGGGGGAAGACAGTATGTCGCTGGATAGTCAGAGCACCCTCCTGTCTATATCTCGCGTATATTAGCGCGTTCAGGAGGAGGAGGAGGAGCATGAGGAGGATGAGGAGGAGGGGGAAGAGACAGCTTGGCCCACTGCTGACGGTACCCATGCTGCTTGCCTGTCATCATTTCAGCGTGTATGGCCGGAGGAGGAGGAGGATCCTGAAAGTGATCTTCCTAGTGCGGACAGCCATGTGTTGCGTACAGGTACCCTGGCACACATGGCTGACTTCATGTTAGGATGCCTTTCTCGTGACCCTCGCATTCAACGCATTCTGGCCACTACGGATTACTGGGTGTACACACTGCTCGACCCACGCTATAAGGAGAACCTTCCCACTCTCATTCCCGAAGAGGAAAGGGGTTTGAGAGTGTTGCTATACCACAGGACCCTGGCGGACAAGCTGATGGTAAAATTCCCATCCGACAGCGGTAGTGGCAGAAGGCGCAGTTCCGAGGGCCAGGTAGCAGAGGAGGTGCGGAGATCGAGCAGCATGTACAGCCCAGGCAGTGCAACAGTCTTTAAGGGCCTGGCCAGCTTTATGGCTCCCCAGCAAGACTGTCACCGCTCCCCAGTCAAGGCTGAGTCGGCGGGTGCACTGTAAAAGGATGGTGAGGGAGTACGTAGCCAATCGCACGACCGTCCTCGGTGACGCCTCTGCCCCCTACAACTACTGGGTGTCGAAGCTGGACACGTGGCCTGAACTAGCGCTGTATGCCCTGGAGGTGCTTGCTTGTCCTGCGGCTAGCGTCTTGTCGGAAAGGGTGTTTAGTGCGGCTGGGGGAATCATCACAGATAAGCGTACCCGCCTGTCAACCGACAGTGCCGACAGGCTAACACTCATCAAGATGAACAAAGCCTGGATTTCCCCAGACTTCTCTTCTCCACCAGCGGACAGCAGCGATACGTAAGCAATACGTAGGCTGCACCCGCGGATGGAAGCTACGTTCTCTCTCACCATCCAAAACGGGGACATTTCTGCTTCATCAATCTGTGTCTAATATTCCTCCTCCTCCTCCTGAAACCTCACGTAATCACGCTGAACGGGCAATTTTTCTTAGGGCCACAAGGCTCACTCATAATTTTTCTAAACAATTTTTATATGTTTCAATGCTCTTAAAAGCGTTGAAACTTTAACTTGAACCAATTTTTAGTTTAACTGGGCTGCCTCCAGGCCTAGTTACCACTTAAGCCACATTAACCAAAGCGATTAATGGGTTTCACCTGCCCTTTTGGTTGGCCATGGCCAATTTTTTTGATGTACATTAGTACTGTTGATACAGCAATTTTTGTGGGCCCTCGCCTACAGTGTAATCAAATGAATTTTTAGCCCACCTGCATTACAGCTGACGTTACATCCGCTGTGTTGGGCAATGCAATGTGATATTTCTGTGTACCGCCGGTGGCTTCCTGGCACCCACCCATGCTGTGGGTCCACAGGGAATTATAAATGCATCTGATTCCACTTGTAAAGAACCCCAGTCAGACTGGGGCATGCAGTGTGGGCCGAAGCCCACCTGCATTAAGCACGACATTACTACCTCAGCTGTGTTGGGCAATGCAATGGGATATTTCTATGTACCGCCGGTGGGTTCCAGGGAGCCACCCATGCTGTAGGTGCACACAGAGTTTAACCTACATCTGTCCACTTGTAAAGAACCCCAGTCTGACTGGGGCATGCAGTGTGGGCTGAAGCCCACCTGCATTAAGCACAACATTACTACCTCAGCTGTGTTGGGCAATGCAATGGGATATTTCTATGTACCACTGGTGGCTTCCTGGCACCCACCCATGCTGTGGGTCCACAGGAAATTATAAATGCATCTGTTTCCACTTGTAAAGAACCCCAGTCTGACTGGGGCATGCAGTGTGGGCCGAAGCCCACCTGCATTAAGCACGACATTACTACCTCAGCTGTGTTGGGCAATGCAATGGGATATTTTTGTGTATCGCCGGTGGGTTCCAGGGAGTACATAAGGGGGAGCAGAAATATGCTCTATAGGGATGGGGATTAAGGGAATGGGAGAGTAGGGAGAGGGGTTCTTTTTTCAGGAATGAAAAGTAAAGCAGAGAGCCCTGTGGATATGTGAGGTGTTTAGGTGACTTACTATCCGTATAGATGGGATTCTATGTGGTCACATTATGCGAATAACTAAAATATCCATGCATTCCATACATGTTCATTTTTGAATCTCTTTTTGTGATATTTCAGGATGTTTTTTCTGCCTTCTACTTACGTCCCCATTATAACAAAACAGTCACGCTTTTAGGGGATTTGACAATACCCGTCTGCTTTATTCTTGATGTTTTATGCATAATTAAATTTGGTTTTACCATCTGATTGATTGTTATATATTTGTATTGCAATTGTATTTTTATGTTTCAAGTTGCTACACTTCTACTTTCAGCCAGTTTCCAACTCCTCTATTTGCTGTTGCACTTTTCCAGCTAGTTTGAGCTGCAAGCCACCAGAATTTTATCATTTAACCCTATGAATGTATGAAAAGAGGAGGACATTTGGAGCTCTGTAACAGTTTTGATTGCTTAAAGAGCTCTAATGAAATTGATAAACCCAGGATATTCGGGGAAATAGGACAGGAACAAAAAAAATATCTATATACATATGTACACAAATATATATACACACACTTTGAATCCAAACAGGTGGATAATGAATCTAAGAGAGTCTGCAAGAAGAGGATTGCTGATGTTAGAAATGGTTATACAGTTACACATAATATTCGGGCAATCAATATATTGGACTAAAAATATATATTTTAATTGTCAGGTTGTTGATCAGTTTTAAAAGGATCAGAGATGAAGGATTACAAAAGAAAAGTGACCTTTGCATTTAACAGGAAACCAACCATCTAAAATGCCTTGAGAGGTGGAGGTGTCAAACTGATGGAAATAAGAAATCGAAAAATGCTTGGAAGTAAATGGAAAGTTCAGAGAGATGTCACAGCTAAATGCCACTTAGTGCTTAAAACAGTCTATATACACGTTAAATATTGCCATGTGGCTAGAACATTACGAAAGCTCTAAAGAACATGACGGGAAGGTTGCTAACTTACAATGTTGTTAGACAAAATTAGAATGTGAAATGGAACCTAGTTAAAGTAGTTTTGTTCTTTGCTTATCATAATAGAGGATCCGTTAAGGCGTATACTTCCTGATATGCAAGAAAAAACTAGTGGAGAACTTGGTTCAATTTTGTTTTTCATCGTTTTATACTCCGCTTTGCAATGCTTTCTATATTTTCATCAAAATTATTGTTGTTTACTCTTGTTTTTCATTTTGTTTCTGTTCTTTGCAATTGAGCAAAAGATATCTTGATGCTACTGTTGCTGTTGATGGATCTGTTATTCTTATTTTGGGAGTCGTTTTTGTACCTAGATTATGTAATGAGGCAATGATGTATGGTATTGTTATGACTGAGCACCACCTGCATCTAGACTCATTAACACATGAATGCACAGTTTAACGATTCAGATGTTAATTCAGCTGTTTGGACTTTTAATGTGCTGCACATAGAACTTCAAAGCTGCAAGATCAGTACATAAACCACATGTGAACCATACACTTCATTATGTCATTTTTGGGGTGTGATAAGCTCTGAACTCTATCCATTTTGCTCCTTTTGACCAGTAGGCAAAGAAGCTTTGGAAGGGTAGTTTGTTTACAAACTTTTTGCTATGACCTTCTTCACAAGGATCATGTGATCAAAGAGTGTGCTGTTGCTGAGACCCCCATCATTCAGCTGTAACTTGCGGGAAATCTGGAAGCAATTATTTTATTTCTCCACAGAGCAAGCACACAGAATATTACAGCGATCCTCTGAATAGAAGAGAAACGAAACAAAGTATCAAATTTGCTCTGAGGAACGGAAGTGGTCACTTGTCCAAAGTTTATTTGCCCACCCCTGTTCCAAAGATCAATGGAGGATATTAATATCAAGATATACATGCATAGAGAGTTATTCCCTTGGTAAAGGTTAAGAGGCACTCAGGATTTAAATTGGTAGCCTTGATGAAGAACCCACCAGTAGAAAGACCTTCATGAATCTTGGGAATGGCAATCAGGTAAGTAGAACTCTGAGGATGGGGTGAGCACTTTCCATCCACACAAAAGCAGCGTTTTCAGCTTTTTTTTCCCAGAATGCTCACTTATAGCGTTGCACAATTCCCATTCATATAAACATTTTAGCAAAGTGTTGGGTTCTCCAGAGTGAGACATTCTGTGTAGCCTCTTTCTGCTATGGCTATCAACTAGAGATGAGCGAGTATACTCGCT
The DNA here is from genome assembly GCF_035609145.1 of Eleutherodactylus coqui. Taxonomy (NCBI): domain Eukaryota; kingdom Metazoa; phylum Chordata; class Amphibia; order Anura; family Eleutherodactylidae; genus Eleutherodactylus; species Eleutherodactylus coqui. Next base: position 93,690,350 of record NC_089845.1, on the reverse strand, counting down.
AAGGCACATTACTCGATCGAGTAGTACCTTAGCCGAGTATCTCCCCGCTTGTCTCTAAAGATTCGGGGGCCGGCAGGGGAGAGCGGGGAGGAACGGAGGGGAGCTCTCCCTCTCTCCCACCGGCTCCCCGCCACAACTCACCTGTTACCCGTGCCGGCCCCCGAATCTTTAGAGACGAGTGGGGAGATACTCGGCTAAGGCAGTACTCGCTCGAGTAATGTGCCTTAGCGAGTATACTCGCTCATCTCTACTATCAACTCATAATTCCCTAATAGGGTGTTTGAAAATGTCTTTATCCAAACTAGACAACATCTTTAATCCAGAAATTTCAAATTATCTTCTTAGGACAGGATACGTCTAAAATGCATTCGAGAGAACTAAATAAATTACAGCCTCCCGGTCTATAATTTATGCTGTGGCTTCATACCCTGTGATAATATTACAGGGCATAATCATCTTATATCATTTGTCTGTAGGATCGTTAATGGGATTTTAGGATTTTTGAGCTGTGAATCACTGATATTTTTGTCCAACACACCCATAAATTACTAGAAGCGCAGCAAATACTAAAACAATATCACTTCTTGATGAGCAATTCATTGAATACCTTACATATATCTTCCTCTTGTAACAGATGCTGACAACACATCAGATATTTATCAAGAAGAAAATGGCAATGATGCTCAGAAAAATAGACTTTGCTGTGTACTTGAATATATGTGCATTTTAGATTTGATTTAGGTTCGAGTACAGAACATATACTTTATTATGTTGTTACTTATTACTTCTATAATTTGATCCCCTGGAAGTACTATGGAGCCTAAGCCTGAGGCTATGCAGCCCATACTTCTTATTGATTAATCTTTAAAGTAATGCGAACAAATGATACAATCTTCTGAGGTTCCAAGATTCTTTTAATGCAAAAAATAAAATATGTATCATATAAATCACAGTTCATTTCCTATTGACATGTGAAAATGCAACCTTGTGCAGAAAGCCATGAAACAGAATTTTTTATAGCATTCTCTGCCATGGAATATATCTGAAAAAAGTACACTGTAAGTAAAAGCATTGTCTGAGATTAGAAAAAAAAGGCTTTTTTTTCTACGCATACCACCACCTTTGTCCATGATCTGTATCTGGAATTACAGCTTTAGGGCTTAGTCAGACGGGCGTTTTTTGCCGCGATTTGCGCATGCGCATGCGTCCGGCGATTTTTTAAAACCATTGCTTCACAATGGTATCGGACACATGAGCGCTTTTTATGCGCTCGTCCGAAAAATTATAGAACAAAAAATCGCAGATCGCACCTATCTGCGATTTCTGTTCGCTTCTGTATATGCGCTCAATGGGGCCGGCGGCAGCAGCGCCGACCCCATTGAGAGCATATAGAAGACAAATCATTCTTCTCTGCCACAGCTGTAACAGCTGTGACAGAGAAGAACGATGTTTGCCCATTGAATTCAATGGAGCGGCAATACAGCCGCTCCATTGAAAGCAATGGGCTGCCGGCGTGCGCGGGGTGAATTGTCGGGAAGGGGTTAAATATATAAACCCTTCCCTGCAATTCATGCTAAAATGTGTTAAAATAAAAAAAAATTGTATACTCACCTTTCCGCTGCAGCCGGAGTCCAGCCGCGGCCGCTGTCAGTTCTCCTGAACTGCTTCTCGGCACTATTCAGCCGGCGGGGCTTTAAAATCCCCGCCAGCTGAATGATCTGCCTCTGATTGGTCACAGCCTGACCAATCAGAGGCCGGTTTCACTCACACAACCATTCATGAATTCATGAATGGGTGAGTGACTGCTGCCTCTCAGCGCTGAGCCAATCAGGGGCAGGTCTGACTCACATCCATTCATGAATTCATGAATGGGTGTGAGTGAGGCATGCCTCTGATTGGCTCAGCGCTGAGCCAATCAGGGGGCAGGTCTGACTCACACCCCCTTCACACCCACTGCAGGACGGCCGCTCGGAGCTGCCGGCAGAAGGTGAGAAGGACTACCTTTTGGGCTCGACGTAAAAATGCCCGGCGCTGTATTGGCCGGCTGAGCGCTTTTACGTCTCAGGAATATGGCCATGTGATCTGATGCATTGGAATCCAATGCATCAGATCACAGCGTATTTTTTCCGGCCGTGAAAATGGCCGGTCGATTTATGCTTGTGGGAAAGAGCCCTAAATGAGGGAATGACTCACAACCACTTATAATACACTAGGAATATTTGCCGGCAGCAGAATCCTCTACCGCAGCTAACATGTGTGACAGCTGAGGTAGAGAATTGAAGAATTCCTCTGCTGCATCTGTCACAGATGTGGCAGATGTAGCATCAGGGAATTTTTTTAACTAGCGAGGATGAAAAAAACATCTGCCGCATGCAGCAGATGTGTTCTTTATCCCCATGGAGGTCACAGCAGTGGCGGACAGGTAAGTATGTATGTGTATGTATATATATATATATATATATATATGTATATATATTAGAGATAAGCGAGCACCAAAATGCTCGGGTGCTCGTTACTCGGGACAAACTTTTCACGATGCTCGAGGGTTCGTTTCGAGTAACGAACCCCATTGAAGTCAATGGGCGACCGGAGCATTTTTGTATATCGCCGATGCTCGCTAAGGTTTTCGTTTGCGAAAATCGGGGCAATTCAAGAAAGTGATGGGAACGACACAGCAACAGATAGGGCAGGCGAGGGGCTACATGTTGGGCTGCATCTCAAGTTCCCAGGTCCCACTATTAAGCCACAATAGCGGCAAGAGTGCCCCCCCCCCGCACTGTCAGCATAAAGATCGTTCTCCTCTGCCATAGCTGTAACAGCTGTGACAGAGAAGAACGATGTTTGCCCATTGAATTCAATGGAGCGGCAATACAGCCGCTCCATTGAAAGCAATGGGCTGCCGGCGTGCGCGGGGTGAATTGTCGGGAAGGGGTTAAATATGTAAACCCTTCCCTGCAATTCATGCTAAAATGTGTTAAAATAAAAAAAAATTGTATACTCACCTTTCCGCTGCAGCCGGAGTCCAGCCGCGGCCGCTGTCAGTTCTCCTGAACTGCTTCTCGGCACTATTCAGCCGGCGGGGCTTTAAAATCCCCGCCAGCTGAATGATCTGCCTCTGATTGGTCACAGCCTGACCAATCAGAGGCCGGTTTCACTCACACAACCATTCATGAATTCATGAATGGGTGAGTGACTGCTGCCTCTCAGCGCTGAGCCAATCAGGGGCAGGTCTGACTCACATCCATTCATGAATTCATGAATGGGTGTGAGTGAGGCATGCCTCTGATTGGCTCAGCGCTGAGCCAATCAGGGGGCAGGTCTGACTCACACCCCCTTCACACCCACTGCAGGACGGCCGCTCGGAGCTGCCGGCAGAAGGTGAGAAGGACTACCTTTTGGGCTCGACGTAAAAATGCCCGGCGCTGTATTGGCCGGCTGAGCGCTTTTACGTCTCAGGAATATGGCCATGTGATCTGATGCATTGGAATCCAATGCATCAGATCACAGCGTATTTTTTCCGGCCGTGAAAATGGCCGGTCGATTTATGCTTGTGGGAAAGAGCCCTAAATGAGGGAATGACTCACAACCACTTATAATACACTAGGAATATTTGCCGGCAGCAGAATCCTCTACCGCAGCTAACATGTGTGACAGCTGAGGTAGAGAATTGAAGAATTCCTCTGCTGCATCTGTCACAGATGTGGCAGATGTAGCATCAGGGAATTTTTTTAACTAGCGAGGATGAAAAAAACATCTGCCGCATGCAGCAGATGTGTTCTTTATCCCCATGGAGGTCACAGCAGTGGCGGACAGGTAAGTATGTATGTGTATGTATATATATATATATATATATATATGTATATATATTAGAGATAAGCGAGCACCAAAATGCTCGGGTGCTCGTTACTCGGGACAAACTTTTCACGATGCTCGAGGGTTCGTTTCGAGTAACGAACCCCATTGAAGTCAATGGGCGACCGGAGCATTTTTGTATATCGCCGATGCTCGCTAAGGTTTTCGTTTGCGAAAATCGGGGCAATTCAAGAAAGTGATGGGAACGACACAGCAACAGATAGGGCAGGCGAGGGGCTACATGTTGGGCTGCATCTCAAGTTCCCAGGTCCCACTATTAAGCCACAATAGCGGCAAGAGTGCCCCCCCCCCCGCACTGTCAGCATAAAGATCGTTCTCCTCTGCCATAGCTGTAACAGCTGTGACAGAGAAGAACGATGTTTGCCCATTGAATTCAATGGAGCGGCAATACAGCCGCTCCATTGAAAGCAATGGGCTGCCGGCGTGCGCGGGGTGAATTGTCGGGAAGGGGTTAAATATGTAAACCCTTCCCTGCAATTCATGCTAAAATGTGTTAAAATAAAAAAAAATTGTATACTCACCTTTCCGCTGCAGCCGGAGTCCAGCCGCGGCCGCTGTCAGTTCTCCTGAACTGCTTCTCGGCACTATTCAGCCGGCGGGGCTTTAAAATCCCCGCCTGCTGAATGATCTGCCTCTGATTGGTCACAGCCTGACCAATCAGAGGCCGGTTTCACTCACACACCCATTCATGAATTCATGAATGGGTGAGTGACTGCTGCCTCTCAGCGCTGAGCCAATCAGGGGCAGGTCTGACTCAAATCCATTCATGAATTCATGAATGGGTGTGAGTGAGGCATGCCTCTGATTGGCTCAGCGCTGAGCCAATCAGGGGGCAGGTCTGACTCACACCCCCTTCACACCCACTGCAGGACGGCCGCTCGGAGCTGCCGGCAGAAGGTGAGAATGCAATTTTTTTTTATTTTAACACATTTTAGGATGAATTGCAGGTAAGGGCTTATATATTTAAGCCCTTACCGACAATTCATCCCGGGCTCGCCCGCAGCGCATTGTTTTCAATGGAGACGGCTGTATTGCCGTCTCCATTGAATGCAATGCGCTGGACAGCTCCGGCCCGTTTCTAATGAAACGCGGCTAGGAGCAGATTTTCGGGCGATTTGCGGGCGACTTGCGCGCATCGGTCACGTGATTTGCGGATGCGCATCCGTCATGCGATCCGCAAATCGCGGCAAAAAACGCCCGTCTGACTAAGCCCTTAGCCCTGCAATGCCAGATGTAGTCCATGGATAAAAGCAAAATTAACCACAGTTGAAGGTGCTATATCATGAAGAATTTCATTTTTTTTAAGCATACCAGAGTTTTCAAAAAACTTTTCAAAAGTAGCCCAGGTTTTTATTGGACGCTCTTTTTCCACTTTTTGCACCCAATCTGAAGACTATCAATTTAGTTTTCCATGTAGATTTTCCTATTTCTTTGTTGCCCTGCTGTTGGCAATCAAGTTACATGTGTAGAACGTATCCTAAGCTAGCCATTTTGCCGATACTGCACTGGTCGGGACTTCTTACCACACTTTCCAAGCTGTCTTGCATAGCCCTGCTCCAATCAGTTGCAAGGCAGCATCTGAATGCCTGCATCTTTGTTGCATGCAGTAACTAACAGTGTCCCCATGTCCTTATTACTAGATTAGCCAAATGTCTAATGACAAGCAGTGGATTGCAAAGGTGCTTGAATGGAGGCACCTAGTGGCATCCACTGTAAACTTGATTTTCAGTGGTAAAACCCCCCAAATATGCAGTTGCATTACAAGTTTGATGAAACACACATGGGCTGTTATTTAACCCTTTGCAATCCAATTTTGGATTCAGGGTTTCCTAGGGGGCTTTCTCTTTCTGCCATTATACAATGGCACCATCTGCTGTCCAGAGCCAGTACTGCGGTATGTGGCATGCTGGAGAGGCCCCCGGCAACAGAACAGCCAGTAATATACTGTAGGAATACCCTGCCGGACGTCTTACGACATCGGAGCTGTACAGCCTTCAATCAGAATGTCTTCAGACGTCAGACAGTGGATTGGAAAGGGTTAAGCAATAAGCATATGTTCTATGAAAGGTTATGTCAATTTAAGCAAAATATGTATTTGCTTGGCTGCTTTTAGGATATTTTTTGTTCTAAGTATCCATATAAAATAATATTTAAAATATCATAGTTTTAGGGTTTCGGGCTTGCTCCCCTCACTTTTTAGCTGAGTTATGTAAAATGTATCAACCTACTGTGCGTAGACATGGATGACTATGACTAAACGATAGATCTGTACATATGAAAACTTCTACAAGAGCAGAAGTAAAAGTGTATACACAATTACATATGGTTCAGCTGCAGAGGTGGGAAACCCATTTATGGGGGCATTATGACTCGTGTCACTTGACTTCATATACATCCTGTTCTGTTAGCAACGCTTTCTTAGGATGGGTTCCCACAGGAAGGAATCCCTCCGGAAATCTAGCGGTTTGGCCGCAGTGAAAAAAACGTGAGATTTCTGCCGGTAAAGCGCTGCTTCAAAACTCGCGGCACTGAGCCGCGGGGTTTGGACCAGCCTAGCCGCATGCTTTTCCCTTGCAACCAGCACTCCCATAAAAGAGCGTGGCTGCAATGGGAGAAAAAAATGACATGCTGCGGACGAGGAATCTGCACCGCAGTGCCGGCTTTGCTGCAACGGATTGGCCTTCCTGTATGGACGAGATTTTTGACAAATCTCATCCACGTGGCTGACTAACACCGGGATTAGCATCTGCAGGCGGATATGCCGCAGCGAACTTCCAGATGGAATTTCCGAGGCAAATCCGCCCTGTGTGAACACAGCCTTACAGCTTTAATCAGACACATTGGAAGGCAATCTAAGAAGCCTAAATGCATTTCCAATGTGCAAGCCAGGTACATTTTTAAAACAAAACAGTTAATATACAAATGCGTTCTCCACTATCTGTCCTTTTGGATGGATATTATCAGATATATGTGGCACGAGATAACCAGCTTTAAAAAAAAAAAAGTTTGGCCATGTGTTCTTTTACAAGATCTATATCCTATAAGTGTCTATTGTGGCCACCCAGAGTGTGGGCGGTAAACTCTAGAATTCGAGGGTCTTGCTAGCATGTCGCAGTATTATATTAAATTAGTTTTATGAGAAATTGCAATCCTTAACCAAATAAGAGATAGGGTAAGGATGGATCTATACTTTTTTTGTATTTTTTGGATTTAAATTATACTTTCAGTTAAAAAGGAAAGCCTACAGCGCTCTTAGATCATCATTTGCGGTACTTTAGTGTTGCCTTTCTCTTCAAAGCTCAGCTATTTGTGCTACAGATCACTCTTTAATTTACCAACAGAAAAATCTTAACATTACTAGCTACTATGTAACCTATACAGTAGAGCTGCCGTCTGGTCATAGGCACCGTTTCTGCAAGCCTGCTTGCTCACATTACATTTTCTCTTCCCCACTCTCCTCTCGCACTGTAGAATCTGCTTGCTCGAATCAGTCTTCTTGTGAACGTAAGACTTTATCAGCCAGCAAGTTCCATCTACTGACGCACCGACAGCTTATAATTTCCTGTTTTAGTAGGATATTCAAGTTGTTTTAGATTTATCTCTCTCCTTCTTTCTCTATTTGACTTAACTTTCTCTTACCAGGGAGAAGATTGCCGTCCTTCAAGTGAAGAGTATGCAGCCTGCAAGTGCATATCCTAAGAGGTTTTTAAGTGGATCAATGAAGGTGCGCTGTAATGACACTAAATATTCATGATAGATTCCCATTAAATAATGCAACAATCATTGCTACACCTTCCTCATTGTATTTTGCTATATCAGATACTAGTTTGTCAGGTGACTTCTTCTACAGTATGTGTGCCATCATAAAAGGATGTGTAATGTCATACATACATACCATATTTTTTAACCCCTTAATGAGCAGACACTTTTTAGGGATTTTACCCATGTGGTGCTTTTACTGACCTATTTTTTTTCCTTCAGCTACCAAAATTATTTTTGCAGCATTTTTTTCCCGTGACATGTAGGGCTATTTTTTAAATATCCTTTTCGTTGACTTTATTTTCCATTTTTTTATTGCAGATAGAAAGCTAAAAAAAATATAGTTTTTTTTAAAAATGTGTATATTTACGATAAAATAAAGTATGGGAGTGGGTTTCTAATTTTGTTTCAGACGTTTTGATATATGATATGTATGGTTTTGGATTACAGGATGCATATAGCAACGGTTTTGGTTGCTGTGGGCTTTGGGTTATTTTCTTTATGTAAATTTTTTTTTTTTATTCTATATTTTTTTTTTACTGATGTAATTTTTTTGTTTACTATTTATGCCCCCCATGATGTCATATAAAACCTCTGGGGGACATTCACATATTTTGGGTTATTTTATTTGACACTTTTTTACTGTAGCTGGGGCATTCATAGGAGCCCCAGTTACAGGGAAAAACATCCCCCCTGCAGTGACAGTAGTTACTGGCAGAGCTGATCAGGGTCTGCTAGCACCCTGCAGCTCTAATGTAACAGGGTGAGCCGGTGGTCATGTGACTGCCGGCTTGCATAGTGGAAGAGACACTTCCACTTTTTAGTATGTAGCACTCATTTAGCGCTATATACCAGGGAAAGTAGAAGGCAGAAGTGGTTATAAACCACTTCTTCCTTCTCCTCCGGGTTCTCAGCTGTGACTAACAGCAGACAACCCGACCTGCTTCTGCTTGATTGCAGAAGCAGGGTCTTTAATCTCGTGTCGTATCCCTGCTATCGGGCAGGATTAAAGCCCAGGACCAAGCACCATAAATTAACCCCTTAAGGACCAAGCGCTGTAAAAGTAAAACATTACAATGTAAGATTTCCAAAAAGATAAATTTCCATAATATATCACAAATGACTGAAATTAAGATATATCTAGCCATAAAAGATTAGTGCTCACTCTTTACACTGTCAGTTAAAACTTTAATCCACCTGTGTAATAGTGGATCTTAACACAGATGGTGCAGTCCCTACATATTTGTTCTACTGATGGGCAGAGTAAAGATCTGAAATCTTAACCCTAGTTAATATAATTGGTAGAGGCAATGATAAAAATAATACCATTTGCTAATAGATAAATGTATTTTCAAAAGGACTCTTAATGTTATTTACTTACTCCAGAGTAGAAAGGTTCACCAGACACACAAATAACATCCTGTTCTTGAATCATCAATATGTCTTTGGCTAAGTGGAGTCGAACTTTGAAAGGCTCTTGACTACCATCTTGCAGCAAACAAATTCCTGTCTTTGCCTTCAAACAGATACAAAAATATGTTTAGAGTACAAAGTGTTGTATTAATTAATATACATTTTCAGATAACGTCTTTGATAATTAGATTATAATATGCATGCATTATCAGAGAGTAAAAAGAAAACCTAGAATGGCTTTCAGGACAGAACAAGGTTAGCATACAAGCAACAAAACCAATACATTCCGACGGTTGGAATGTTTATTTTATATATCAAATATATTTATTCATAATCAGTAGGATATATAAAAGAGAAGGCACCCCTTAGTAGAGATTTTAATGAACCCCTCATTACAATACTAGGTTTTGCCACCCAAGAAATAAGGACCTTGTATGCGGTTTCCTTCTACCATGTGCTTTCCTTCACCCTTGGGCTAAATCTCCTTGTTTGCTAACAATACTGTATAATTTTTTTTAGAGAGGGGAGTCCTGTACAGCTTTTCACCATTCAATAGCAAAATTTGTGGTACAACAAAGGCAGGGTCCATTCTTTCTAATGGTGGCTTTACACAGAACAGCTATCATTTGAATAGTAGATCAATGTAAGTGACAGTTGTTCTGTGAAATCATGGCCACCAACCAGGTGATGAGTAAGAAGTTGATTACTAATCCCTTCTTGCTTCATTTCATCTCACCAAAAAATAGCTGCCATTGATTAATTAGCGCCTGGTGTTAACAGGTAATCATTGTCTTTCAATAATTAGCCAACAAGTTTGCAGGGAGGTGTGCACTTGCTTGCTGTGCACCTTCCACTGAATGTTTATTCTTTCCTGCCTCTTTGTTAGCATTTCACCCCACCACTTAATGCTTATTGGCTCCCAAAACGCACAAATACATGTGAGTGCTCTTTGACAGAACAGTCCCTGCTGGTCTTCAAAAAGACATCTGCTGCTACAGTGTCTGACTGGTTTTGGTCTCCGAAGATAATTCACTGCAGAACCAACAGTTCAGTCAAATCAGCGAGTGACCGCAGTAGCGGGTAATCACTGAAAGACCACTTGTATTTGGCAACCAACAAACATGAATTAGGGGGGGGGGGGGGGGGAGTCGAAATTTCAAATACACGCTTGCCAAAGAATCTCATGCTCCTTAACTATTCGATGACTGATATTTTGACCAGTGTAAATACCCCAACAATTCAGTGATCACAAAATTGAACAACAATCACTCCATGTAAAAGCATACTAACAATCGTATGCTTTATTGATTATTTCGAGCAACTATTCGGATGATAGTTGTCTCATATAAAGCCACCCTAAGGGCCCTGTTGCAGCCACCAGTAGACAGATATTTCTTGCCAAAACTGCACAAGGCATAGGATTCTAGTTACCAGACAATCAATGGCATAAAAATAGAAAAAGCTGCAATATAAATATAATTCAATATGGTTATCACAAACTTCTAGATATTATGTTAATAATTAGAGATGAGCGAGCACCAAAATGCTTGAGTGCTCGTTACTTGAGTCGAACTTTCAGTGATGCTCGAGAGTTCGTTTCTAATAACGAACCCCATTGAAGTCAATGGGCGACTCGAGCATTTTTGTATATGACTGGTGCTCCGCTAAGGTTTTCATTTGTGAAAATCTTAGCAAATCACCAAAGTCATGTAAAAAACACAGAAATGGATAGGGCAGGCGAGGAGCAACATGCAGGGCTGCATTTCGGGCTCCGAGGTCTCACTATTAAGCCACAATAGTGGCAAGAGTGTGACCCCCCCCCCCACTGTCAGCATAACGATTGTTCTCCTCTGCCACAGCTGTAACAGCTGTGGAAGAGAAGAACGATATTAGACCATTGAATTCAATGGAGACGGCAATACAGCCGGCTCCATTGAAAGCAATGGGCTGCCGGCAAGCGCGGGATGAATTTTCAGGAAAGGCTTAAAAATATAAGCCCTTACCTGAAAAAGAAAGATTTTAGTGTAAAAAAGAATAAAAATGCAGGTATTCTCTTCAATGGAGCCGCTGCTGCTGCCGGCGACTCCATTGAAGACAATGGTCCGCTGGCACACCTGAATTCTTTTTCAGGGAAGGACTTTACATATAAGCCATTCCCTGGAAATGAATTAAAAGTGATTTAAAAAACAAAAAAAATAGATACTCACCTCCCATCAGCTGCCGGGGCACAGCCGCGTCTTCTCCTGCTGTCATCTGCACTGTGGTGCTGAACTGCTGTCATTCAGCTGAGAGCTGCGCTGAGCCAATCAGAGGCAACACTCACTCACCCATTCATGAATTCATGAATGGGTGCGAGTGAGATCTGCCTCTGATTGGCTCAGCGCTGAGCCAATCAGGGGCATGTCTGACTCACACCCCCTTCACACCCACTGCAGGCCGGCCGCGCTGAACTCCGTCTGCCGGGACAAGGTGAGTATATTTTTATTTTTTTATTTTTACACATTTCTGGATAAATTGCAGGGAAGGGCTTATTTATTTAAACCCTTCCCGAAAATTCATCCCGCGATCGCCGGCAGCCCATTGCTTTCAATGGAGCCGGCTGTATTGCCGGCTCCATTGAATTCAATGGGCTAACATCGTTCTGCCGGGACAAGGTGAGTATATATTTTTTTTATTTGTACACATTTCTGGATGAATTGCAGGGAAGGGCTTATATATTTAAGCCCTTCCCGACAATTCATCCCGCGATCGCCGGCAGCCCATTGCTTTCAATGAAGCCCGCTGTATTGCTGGCTCCATTGAATTCAATAGTCAGTGCTCATTTAATCGAGACGAGTACCGCGTGGTGCTCGTCTCGAGTAACGAGCATCTCGAGCACCCTAATACTCGAACGAGCATCAAGCTCAGACGAGTATGCTCGCTCATCTCTATTAATAATAATGTAATCTATAGCATACATTTTATGTATAAAGTCCACTAATGAGAATGAGCAGATAGGAATAATATTAATTGCTATTATTAATTGCAAACATGGGCTCTTGGCATCGATTCTCTATGCTATATTTTTCCAGCTGCCCATATTGTGATCTTTATTCACTGGAGAAAAGCTGTACCTGTATAAGGTTTAAGGCACATGGTCATTTTCTGTCACCATTCAGTTCTGTTTTGACAAGGGAATAAACAGAAGATGGATATTGTCATAAAGCTAATTTATCGCTCTGAACATAGTGCCTGTGCAATGAGGATTTAACAGAGACAGATGTCAGTGTAGGATGGAAGAAAGCTTGACAATGGTCTATTTTCTCTCCATCAAACATTTGTCTTTCCCAGTACCAGTGTGTGCAAGCGGCTATTCCATTGAGAGCGTTGTACTTTTATGTATTCCTTTCCTGCCCCTTGTCAAGAAAAAGATCAAAACAAAATCATCTTTGCTAACATTCTAAAATATTTCCCTTAACCTAATACCAACTCTTCTTATATTTACATCTAGCAACCTGTCATTACATTGCCTTGTCCCAGCCTAGAAGACTACTAGCAAATAAAATATTGAAAGCTGATCAGCATGATGAGAAACACAATAAAGACATGCTCGCCTCATCTGATTCCCCACCACTCCCATTCCAATGGTGTCTGGTCCCCCACTACTGTTTAATTCTGGCTGCAGCAATGATGTCCCAACACAGGAATATGTGATCACTGTACCCAATTGTGGGCCAAAGCCAGCCATTAGCTGCAGTGGTCACATATCCCTGTGTCAGAAGGTCACAGCAAGAAGTAGACACCGGTGGGGGAATGGGCACCATCAGAATGGGAACAGCAGGGGATCAGGTGAGGTGACTTTTTTGCTGGCTAACTCCTTAAATATAGTATCAATATATTTGAATAGCATATAGTCTCTGATGAGGATTCAAATAAGATCATATACCATCAATAGTAGTATCATCATAGAGTGACAAAACATTGTGCTAAAGTTAACCTATAAGAAGGAAATAAAGTAGTGTCATACATGGTCAATAAAGTGAAGACACAGATTGTCGATTGATAAGGAGATACATAGAATGAACTGATACATTCTATCTCCTACTTTTCACAACACTGACTGATGTGTCTTTTCCTTGCCTATCTGTTAAATAAAACTGTGAGAATTGTGGGGGAGATGAAATGGCCAGGAAGCACATTGGGCTAGGAAATAATTCTGCATATGACCACATATCTTGGCAATGCATATATAGAGAGAAGACAAATTAGCCTAATCTTCCAAGAAAAAAAAGCTCACTGGCACTATTAAGAGCCATTAAATTTGAGATAGTGGACAATTATGCATTACTCTGATTAATCTCATATGGAGGATAAATAAAATAACTTGTCTAGGAGGACATATCTCTCATCAGGTGACCTCTGCATTCCTTGTGTTCACATCCTTACTTAGGTTAGGGAAGATTGTTAATGCAAAGCCCTATAATAACCATAATGTTACTATTATTATTATTACTTTAAAAGGTTCAATATGTAGACAAAGTAACATATTGGACATTATTGCAAGCCTCCAACGGCAAAGTTTTTACAAATATTTAATTAATCACTCTTATACACCATACGTAGAGTTAAAATCTATAGATTTTACCTACATATATTCTACCTACATATATATTGATTCTACCTACATATATATTGGCGAAACAGGAATTTTGCTGCCCTGTGGCATTTAGTGAGAGTAGCTGTTCAGGAGCAGAAGGAAATGACATGGACATTTAACCATGCTTTGCAGTTTCAGATTGTTACAATTAGCAGCTTGTGACCTGCAGCTATTTAATTCTATTTTACTTGGAATTGGTATACACTATACGCTAGAAGCATTGCTGTGAATTGTAAACATTTTTATAGAAAAGAGCCTCCATTACAGCTCTTGTTGTAAAATAACTTATGCTATAATGCGATTTTCCTAAATTGAAGAACTGATATTTCTTAGCCTTACATGTATAATAAAGTTTAAATATGCAGTACAATGTAGTCAAAATTCCCTTCTGGCTCTTACATTGTTTATAAAATAATTTGTCATTGTATGAAAGGAGCAATAACACTCCATTAAGCGCTGCTACAGAGCTTTATTTCAAGCTTCAGTTGGTATTTTGTCTCATCAAATCCTACCTAAATTCAATAAATGAATGAATGAAAGCACTCGGGGCAGATAACAGTAATAAACAATAGGTTTTTGATTACTAAAGACAAATTAGCAATAGATAGGAGTAAAAGAGGAAGCCTGAGGAAGATAGGACAATCAAGATGGATCACAAGCAAGAGATTCAATAAAACTTCAAGAAAAGGGACAAGAAGAAAACAAGAACATGTCATCCTGACATATAGAGATGGAATCTGAATCTCCTGGGCCTAACTACAAAATGTGTAACAGGGCCTTTCCACTTACCATGTGACATTTATAAAACATTCATCTTCTCAAGTGGTTGAGGGCCTTTGGGCTCCCTTAAGCACCTGGACTGTTTTGCACAAGCTAACCCCACCCTTCCAACTCATAGCTACATCCCTGCTGACATGTGCGCAGAGGTAGAAGCGTTTCACAAAAAATAAAAGTGTTAAAGCTTCGGATCTTCCAGAATCCATGAGATGAGGACCACAAAGGGAACAAAAATGCCTCTTTCTTACTAAGAGACATTTAACTTAGCACATACCAAAGTTTTTTTTTTTTGCAAATAATTTACCTTAACAGCCAATAGTGGAATGAGAACCTAAAAGTTTTAAGTCATTGCTTTTTCCCATACTCCATTTTCCTTATCTTTTCTAAGGTTTGTGATAAAATTACATAACATTAGGGATGAGGGAACGTACTCGTTTAGGACAATTACTCGATCGAGCATCGCTTTTTTCGATTAATTGCCTACTCGGGCGAAAAGATTCGGGGGGCGGTGGGGTGGAGCGGGGTGGAGTTCTCTCTCTCTCTCTTTCCCCCCTACTCCAACCCCCCGCTCATCCCCCTGAATCTTTTCGCCCGATTAGGCAGTTACTCAAAAAAAGCGATGCTCGATCGACTAATTACTGTAAACGAGCACATTCGCTCATCTCTACATAACATGCAAAAAACTATTTAAAAAAAAACAAAAACCTGCAATAGTCTTATGCACCAATTTCAAACTGGTCCCATATCACAGGTCCCCTGCATTCTGGATGTGACAGGTAGGCTGCAGTCACAAGGAATCAATAGAATAATGAAATAGTAAAGTTGGAAGGGCCTTCCAGGGTCATTGGGTCCAACCCTTGGCACAATGCAAGATTCACTAAATCATTGCAGACAGATGTCTATCCAGTCTCTGTTTGAAGACTTCCTTTGAAGGACTAGAATCATAGAATGGTATTGTTGTAAGGGACCTCCAGGGTCATCGGGTCCAACCCCCTGCTCAATGCAGGATTCACTAAATCATCCCAGACAGGTTTCTGTTTGAATAATATTATTATCCATAATAATGCCATGCAGCTGACCATATTATCCAATGGCTGCCTTTAAAAGTTCCACCACTATTGATAAAGCATTACCACAGATGCCAGCCATTGGAATATGTAGCCACGTGACATGAGACAGTTAGTGCGGTCTAGTCACACCAGTGTGCAGGGTTAGCAATATGGCACAAATTAAATTGCAGACATTTTTTTCTAATTTATGAAGATTGTCAAGGTCTTCTGTGGTCCTATATATCTTTAAAGGTGTGAAAGCGCTGTTCTTTTTTTGTACACTGAGCTCTAAATGCTTGTTTTACTCTTCATACAGCTATAAATTATAATACTCTGACAACCTGTAGTCATTGCGGGGAAAGTTTACTGCATATGGTTTTATATAGCTTTAATTAGACTCCAATGGTAGCTCCCCTAGTGTTGACTGCAAGGCACCCATTGTATTTTTTTAAACTCTATGATTAACTTTGGAGCACCATTTAAGAAAAGAATAAACTTTACATTCACTTCAATTGCATTTGTGATGAATCTGCCCTTGGTCATAATTTCCCAAGAATAATCTGGGAGTGAATTGAAGCTTAAAATGCTACATTTTCAGAATGTCTGTTTTATATAAAAAAAACACACCAGCTGAAAATAGAAGCCTTCCACAACAGCAAAACGTATTTCACATAAAGGTCTACCACATACACAGAAGCATCAGTAGTTGGAAATGGTATGCTTCTGCCAAAGATAATAAGTGCAAACATTTTCAAGTGACATTTCTTTAAACTTTTCATGCCACTAGTGAAAGAATACTTTGAAAACTTCGTGACAGCGTAGATGAACAGCAATGCTGCTCTCCCGCTAGATAACTGGAGAGAACATCCACCAGCTTCAGAATCTGTTTGTACAAACACTTTGCATTGCATTCAGCAGATTTTTTTTTTAGTGTAGAATATAGACAAAAGGCACACAATTTCAAGAACTTTTGGTACAAACTTTTGAAAAGGAGTAGCAAGTTCATCACTACAAAGTCTATTCCAGTTGGAAAAGTTCTGACTTTTTTAAACTTCTAAATAAGACTAAGAAAGACGACGATCAAAAAGATTCCATCTCAGACTCCGGCCTGTATGCATAATGTATGAATCTTTAATTTCTCATTTTGCAAATATGTGATTCTCCAGACAAAACATTGATCAGCAAGCTCTGTGTAGAGGATATGAAGAAGGGTGAATAAATGCTAACAAAGGGTTATGTTGTGGAAGAGTTTACAGACAAATAATATCTTCAACTGTTAATCAATCAAACAATCCTAAAATGTGAAAAGTGGCAAGAAAAAAAGACAACTGAAAAGGTAGGCTGCCTGTCACCGAGTGATGATCATGCTGTGTGAAGCTTTCCATAGCGCTTGCAGGATTTAAATTGCAGCATGCCGCGATTTGTCACGATTCTTCGCAGTGAGACTATCTATTAGATAGGCTCACCGCTGAGAACTTTCAGCTCTCCCCCCTCGTCCCCTGCGGCGGAAGATCGCTGGCGATATTCCGCCTCGGCCGTGGACAGGCGTCCGTAGAAAATAAAAACTACGTAAGCATTATGGATTTGTTAAAAAGTTTGTGGAGTTTTCAGAAAGCCAGAGCCTTTATACTACAATACAAATCAGGATTTCTTGAATTCTTGACCCTTGATTAAATGTATAACACAACTTAGAAAGACATTCCACTTCTGGATGGGATTGGCATTGAAAAGTATTTTGACTATACATCAAACGCTTTCAGTAAATGGATTTTAACCCCTTAGGAATGTAGTACAGATTGGACTTTAAGTATTCAACTTTTTTTTTTCTTTTAATCTCAGCATTTTTAAAGCCTTAGGGTGCATTCAGATGAGCGTGGTTTACACTATGCTACAGCAATGTGTAAACCACGCTGCTGACAATCAGGAATTCTGCGGTGATCGAGCTGCTCCATGCTCCACAGAGCAGCCCATTCACGTTTATGCTGCGAGCAGAGCGCTGCCGCGGCTCCCATAGGTGCCTGTGTTAAGCACTATGGACAGAGCATCAGCACGAAGCTGACAGGTGAGTTGGCACTCGCTGTTCTATCTTTTTTACCAGCGCAGATTCCATTAGGTTGCTATGGAAGCGTGGTTTACACGTTGCTGTAGCAGCATGTACACCACGCTCATCTGAATGCACCCTAAGGCTGGGTTCACACGGGACATAAATCCTGCGGAAATCTCACGGTTTAGCCGCACCAAAAATCTGTAAGATTTGTGCGGGACAGCCGCAGCTTCAAAACCCGCGGCATTTTGCCATGGGTCTTTCAGCAGTTCAGCCGCCGGCATTATCCCCCTATAGAGAAGAGTAAGGCTGCAGCAGAAAAAAAAAAAAGAATTGGCATGCCGCGAAATTGAATTCCACGTCACATGTCAGTTTCCACCCGCAATAGATTGGCCGCCCCGTGTAGACAAGATTTTGCAAAATCTCGTCGACATGGCTGGCTAATCCCCAGATTAGGAGCCGTGGGTGGAATTGCCCCAAGGAAATTCTGTGGCAATTCCATCCCATGTGAACCCAGTCTTAAACTTTTGCTTTTAATTTATTTAATTAGATCATACTATGCACTTAATTATTATTTTTTCCTGGGGAGGGGGCAATATTGTCATTGTTTTTGAAGTTTTTTTTTATGATATTAGTATAAATATGTTAAAGAGTTCTATAGGATTTAAAGAGATATTATGGACTTTTTTAACTGTGACCTATTATCTACATAGGCCATCAGTAGTCGATGGATAAGGGTTCGCTGCTCAGGACTCAAATTCATCAGCTGATCATCCAGTTTGCCATCAGAGCAGCTGGCCAGATGCCCTCATCAGTAGTCACTGCAGGAAGTAGGAGCACTGTCTTACCTCCTATTGAAATGAATACATGATCAGCTGATGGATAGGAAACCTAAGAGGTGGACCCCTGGCCATCAACTACTGATGGCCTATTCAAAGGATAGGTCATCAGTTAAAAAAAGTTCGGAATACTCCTCTAAATATTGATGACGTATCCTTAAAATAGGTCGCCATTATAAGATCGGTGGGGGTCTGACTCATGGCACACCTGTTAATCATCTGCTTCAATGGGCTGCAGTGCTCAATCAAGTGCTAAGGCCTTTTTGGACCATGTTCACTGGTCACTTTGGCCTTGCTGCAGCTGAGTCCTCTTCAAGTGAATGGAAAGGAATTTAAGAGGGGACTAGATGCCTTTCTAGAGCGCTATGATATTACAGGATATGGGCATTAAATAACCAGCCAATGCTGTTGATCTGGGTCTTAGAGTAAGGTAGGAACTTTCAAAACATTATTATTCTGACAGCCATTATGGAGTTGAGAAGGAATCCCCCCCCCCCCCCCCCATGGACTTAATTGGCTTCTGACTCACGGGGTTTATTTTTGACTTTCTTATGCTGCACTTTCCCCGATTTTATAATTATATATGTAAAAGCCCTCACTGACTGACTGACTCACTGATTGACTGACTCACCACTAATTCTCTAACTTCCCGATGTCATACAAACATTAAAGGGGTTGTCCCGCGCCGAAACGGGGTTTTTTTTTTCAATAGCCCCCCCGTTCGGCGTGAGACAAACCCGATGCAGGGGTTTTAAAAAAAAAAACGGATAGTACTTACCCGAATCCCCGCGCTCCGATGACTTCTTACTTACCTGGCGAAGATGGCCGCCGGGATCTTCACCCTCGGTGGACCGCAGGTCTTCTGTGCGGTCCATTGCCGATTCCAGCCTCCTGATTGGCTGGAATCGGCACACGTGACGGGGCGGAGCTACGAGGAGCAGCTCTCTGGCACGAGCGGCCCCATTCAGAAGGGAGAAGACCGGACTGCGCAAGCGCGTCTAATCGGGCGATTAGACGCTGAAAATTAGACGGCACCATGGAGACGAGGATGCTAGCAACGGAACAGGTAAGTGAATAACTTCTGCATGGCTCATAATTAATGCACAATGTACATTACAAAGTGCATTAATATGGCCATACAGAAGTGTATACCCCAACTTTGTTTCGCGGGACAACCCCTTTAAATTTGGCATGAGCATTCTTTAGATCCTAAATAGGAAAAGTAAAGGGGTCACAACTCCATTTTTTAATGCTAAATGCAAAAGTAAGTGCACCCCTATGTAATGTAATTTACCAGTGTCGTACAAGTGTGAAATTTGGCACAAGCATTCTTTAGGTCAGATGTATGAAAAGTAAAGGGGTCACAACTTGATTTTTCAATGCTAAGTGCACCCCTATGTAATGTAACTTCCCGATTTTGCACAAGCGTGAAATTTAGCACAAACATTATTTAAGTCCTACATAGGAAAAATAATGGGGTCACAACTCTATTATTCAATGCTAATTGCAAAAGTAAGTTCACTCCTATGTAATTTAACTTCCAGGTGCCGTAGAAGCATGAAATTTCGCACAAGCATTCTTTAGGTCCTAAATAAGAAAAGTAACAGGGTCACAACTCGATTTTTCAATGCTAATTGCAAAAGTAAGTGCACTCTTATGCAATGTAGCTTCCCAATGTTGTACAAGCATGAAATTTGGAACGAGCATTCTTTAGGTCCTAAGGGTGGCTTCACTTGAGCGTGTTTTTGTGTGTGCATATGTATGCACAAAAACAAGCTTCTATTTGCAACAATGCATTCCCTATGGTGTGTTCACATGTCCGTGCTTTACAGGTGTGTGCCTGCAAAGATAGGACATGCATGCACCATGGGGAATGCACCCATTGTTTTCAATAGAGCCGCGGCTGCTGCTGGCGGCTCCATTGAAAACAATGCTCTGCTGGCACCCCTGCATTCTTTTTCAGGGAAGAGCTTTACCTAAAAGCCCTTCCCTGAAAAAGAAACATTTTAGTGTAAAAAAAAAAAATGCAGGCATTCTCTTCAATGGAGCCGATGCTGCTGCCAGCGGCTACATTGACGACAATGGTTCGCTGGCACACCTGAATTGTTTTTCAGGGAAGAGCTTTACATATAAGCCCTTCCCTGAAAAAGAATAATTTTAGTGTAAAAAAATAAATAAAAAAATTATATATATATATATATATATATATATATATATATATATATATATATATATACACACACACACACACACACATACATACTTACCTGTCCGCCACTGCTGTGACCCCCATGGGGATAAAGAACACATCTGCTGCATGCGGCAGATGTTTCTTTCATCCCCGCTAGTTAAAAAAATTCCCTGATGCTACATCTGCCACATCTGTGAGAGATGCAGCAGAGGAATTCTTCAATTCTCTACCTCAGCTGTCACACATGTTAGCTGCGGTAGAGGATTCTGCTGCCAGCAAATATTCCTAGTGTATTATAAGTGGTTGTGAGTCATTCCCTCATTTAGGGCTCTTTCCCATGAGCATAAATCGACCAGCCATTTTCACGGCCGGAAAAAATACGCTGTGATCTGATGCATTGGATTCCAATGCATCAGATCACATGGCCATATTCCTGAGACGTAAAAGCGCTCAGCCGGCCAATACAGCGCTGGGCATTTTTACGTCGGGCCCAAAAGGTAGTCCTGGAACTATGTTTTGGGCCAGAAAACATCGGCTGCTTCATGGGCTCCTATGCAGCGTGGCTGCTGAACTCCCTCCATCGGCTCTCCTCCCCCCTCGCAAGCTCACCTCTGCTCTCCTCCCTGCTCGTTCTTTGCAATGGGAGGGGGCGGGATGGGGCGGAGCTGAGTGCCGCCCCGCCTCCTCCCATTACTGGCTGCGGACAAGGGCCGAGACAGGGTCAGAGCTAGGCTCCCGCCCTCTCTTCGCCCCTTGTCCATAGCCGCTTAGCGTCGCCCCTGTTCCGCCCCCTACCATTGTTAAGAACGAGCGGGGAAGGGAGCAGAAGTGAGCCCGTTCACGAGCCTCTATGCCCCAGATGATAGAGAGTATAACGCCAGCCGATACGCCCTCGTGGGAAAGAGCTCAAAAGTGATAAAACCTTTAGCTCTTCATTCTTTGTTGCAATAAATTTCTCATCTTCACATCTTCTTAAAAAAGATTAAACAAAAAAAAAAGCTATACGTTCGTATTGAAAGTTATTATGAAGTACTCTCATTGTGGAAATGAAGGACTGTAGATTACCATAGAAGAATTGCGTTATGCACTCTTGAAATTTTGCACTTCACTGTAGAGTGCTAAAAGTATAAGCCTATACAAAGACAGTTCTTTAAAACTTGGGACTGCCCCAAAAAATTAAGGGCAGATGGCCCTTTTGCTTCTTGAACAGTATGCTGGCAGCAGGTACAGTTTAATGATATAGCACAACACAATCTGTCAGAAAAGGATTGGTAACCATAAGCTACAATACCATCGCCAAGTACCAGGATCCAGCTACTCACATACAGTAACAGTTCCATAAAACCATTAATTTATTAATAGGAAAACGTGAACATAATGGAATGCTTGCTTTTTTATACGGTGAATTCTTGCTACTTTTTAGTTAGTTTTTTGTAAATTTAAATTTTCATTGTTTTAGTTTTTATTTTCCTAAAATAGAAAGTTTTTTATAACCTATTGTTGTTGAGGAAAAAAACAGAGTCCTTAATACATTCCATCTCTTATGTCTGCCCTTTATAATTGCAGACAATGACATTTTAGAAGAGCACTCAACCTATAAATCATCACACAAACCTCATGTCCTCCTTGATAATTCAATTGAAGGAGTCCAAACTAATAAGGTAATTAAATCTTTATGTGGATTTTCCTTTGAAAGGCAGAAAGAAGCTGAAATAAAGGCTATTCATTATTAAAACATTTTTTTTTTTGTATTTTAAGCATGGGAGCCTTCACAGCTGTTATGTAATAGTGCAATAAATTGGCAAATTACTGTCATATTCTGCTTTGTAAATATCAACAAACACCAATAAAGACAGAATTAGAGCTGTTCTCCGATATATTATTTATGCACAGTTTTATTTGCAATAATAAGTATTTCACATAAATGTTAGGGATGGCAGAAAAGCTGAAAACAAGTCTTTTAAGCCAAGTAATACTCCAGGTAATTAGAACTAGAGCATGAGCTTGCTTTCTTTTGAATTGGCTTTTTCCATAATGTATATTCTCAAACTCAATTTAATAGCATAGATACATAGATTTCAGAGGCTTTATATTTGCACAAAAAAATGCCCAATTGCCACATAATAATTACAGTAATTCAGCTGGGCACTAGCAATCACTTGTTTGTGCCATTTGACTAGCTTACATATTGTAAATTGAAAATATTGTAACTTTGGGGCATAATTCTGCTGAAAACTAGTAGTTGATTCAGAATACCCCATCATATAAACCCAAAACAGAAATAAATGAAGATTAAAGAAAAATAGGCAGCTAACTATTGCAGATAAACCACTTCAATACATATAAAAGTGAGGCCCAATGTCCACCTGCACGCACGGATTCCACTGCTGAATCCTGCAGCAGAATCCAGCCGTGCCCACAGACATTGACAGAAAAAGACATTTTCTTACCTGTCCAGATCCAGCGCTGGTCTCCTCCGTGCCAGTTGGATCTTCTTTCTTCAGCACGGCAGATGCATCCTGACAGCTGTGGCTGTGCCGCGGCTCGGATGGCTTCTATTGACTTCAATGGAAGCCGAACAGTGGGATCTGCAGAAAAATGGAGCATGCTACGTTTTCATCCTGCGCATGCGATCCGCACTCTGGGGAAAAAAACCAACACATCCGCATGCTCTAAATTGTTTTGCGGATGCTAAGGCATCCCTATGGGCGCCTAGAGCTGCGGATATCCCGCATGGGAGACTTGCGCGGATTCTATACCTAAAATCCGCCTGTGGACATTGGGCCTTAGAAATAACTGCTGGAAGGTATAAATCACTTTCTGCAGTGAAGACAGGAGCTTCTCCATGGTCTTCTACAGTAAACACTGCTGATAACTATAACAGAGCCATCCTTAACTATTGTCCAAAAGAGGAGTTCAACCTGGTACGAGTAAAGATTAGTACTGGCAATGGCGGATTATGATAGGAGCAGCAGGGGTTGGCGCCCGGGCTACAGGGAAGCTGGTTAAGGCTGTCCAAACTGCTTCTAATATTCTGCATGGCTACACAGTTTAATACTAGAGATGAGCGAACGTACTCGTCCGAGCTTGATACTCGTTCGAGTATTAGCGTGTTTGAGATGCTCGTTACTCTTAACGAGTACCACACGATGTTCGAGTTACTTTCACTTTCGTCTCTGAGACGTTAGCGCGCTTTTCTGGCCAATTGAAAGACAGGGAAGGCATTACAACTTCCCCCTGCGTCGTTCAAGCCCTATACTACCCCCCTGCAGTGAGTGGCTGGCGAGATCAGGTGTCACCCGAGTATAAAAATCGGCCCCTCCCGCGGCTCGCCTCAGATGCGTTGTGAGATAGCTGAGGGACAGTGCTATAGTGTTGGAGCTGCTGTAGGGAGAGCGTTAGGAGTTAGTGTAGGCTTCAAGAACCCCAACGGTCCTTCTTAGGGCCACATCTAACAGTGTGCAGTAGTGTGGAGGCTGCTTTTAGCAGTGTTGCACATTTTTTTTTTTTTTGGTATATCGGCCGTGCAGAGCATTGTGCCCTGCAGTAATACTACAAGGACAGAATTGTGTAGGCAGGGCCAGAAGACATATATAGATTGAATATACGCAGTGGTCCTTTTGAAAAAAATATTTGAAAAAAAACTATTTGGCCTGCCTGTCACTCTGCTCAGTGTTCTGGGTCTGTGTCGGCTGGGGGAAGTAGTTCTCCAAATAAATACGCAGCCAGCTAAGTGTTACAGCAGGCTTGCGCAAAATTATTTCCTGGCTCTGAAATCACCGCTCTGTTGCACTTAATAACAGTGCAACACTGCAGTTCCGTCACACACACATCAAGGACAGAATTGTGTAGGCAGGACCAGAAGACATATATAGATTGAATATACGCAGTGGTCCTTTTGAAAAAAATATTTGAAAAAAAAATATTTGGCCTGCCTGTCACTCTGCTCAGTGTTCTGGGTCTGTGTCGGCTGGGGGTAGTAGTTCTCCAAATAAATACGCAGCCAGCTAAGTGTTACAGCAGGCTTGCGCAAAATTATTTCCTGGCGTTCCGTAAGCGAACTCAGCCTACAACCACAGGCCAATAAGCGGCACATTAAATTACAGTGTTGTGTTTCTGCATTCCTGGTAATACAGCATGCTGAGGGGTAGGGGTAGGCCTAGAGGACGTGGGCGCGGCCGAGGACGCGGAGGCCCTAGTCCGGGTGTAGGCACAGGCCGAGCTCCTGATCCAGGTGTATCCCAGCCGACTGCTGCGGGATTAGGAGAGAGGCACGTTTCTGGCGTCCCCACATTCATAGCACATTTAATGGGTCCACGCGGTAGACCCTTATTAGAAAATGAGCAGTGTGAGCAGGTCCTGTCGTGGATGGCAGAAAGTGCTTCCAGCAACCTATCGTCCACCCAGAGTTCTGCGCCGTCCACTGCTGCAACTCAGAATCCTCTGGCTGCTGCTCCTCCTTCCTCCCAGCCTCCTCACTCCATGAAAATGAGACATTCTGAGGAGCGGGCAGACTCCCAGGAACTGTTCTCGGGCCCCTGCTCAGATTGGGCAGCAGTGGTTCCTCTCCCACCAGAGGAGTTTATCGTGACTGATGCCCAACCATTGCAAAGTTCCCGGGGTCCGGGGGATGAGGCTGGGGACTTCCGGCAACTGTCTCAAGACCTTTCAGTGGGTGAGGAGGCCGATGACGATGAGACACAGTTGTCTATCAGTGAGGTAGTAGTAAGGGCATTAAGTCCGAGGGAGGAGCGCACCGAGGATTCTGAGGAAGAGCAGCAGGACAGTGAGGTGACTGACCCCACCTGGTTTGCTACGCCTCCTGAGGACAGGTCTTCAGAGGGGGAGGCAAGGGCAGCAGCAGGGCAGGTTGCAAGAGACAGTGCGGTGGCCAGGGGTAGAGGCAGGGCCAGACCGAATAATCCACCAACTGTTTCCCAAAGCGCCCTCTCGCGCCATGCCACCCTGCAGAGGCCGAGGTGCTCAAAGGTCTGGCAGTTTTTCACTGAGAGTGCAGACGACCGACGAACAGTGGTGTGCAACCTTTGTCGCTCCAAGATCAGCCGGGGAGCCACCACCACCAGCCTCACCACCACCAGCATGCGCAGACATATGATGGCCAAGCACCCCACAAGGTGGGACGAAGGCCGTTCACTGCCTCCGGTTTGCACCGCTGCCTCTCCCCCTGTGCCCCAACCTGCCACTGAGATCCAACCCCCCTCTCAGGACACAGGCACTACCGTCTCCTGGCCTGCACCCACACCCTCACCTCCGCTGTCCTCGGCCCCATCCACCAATGTCTCTCAGCGCACCGTCCAGCCGTCGCTAGCGCAAGTGTTTGAGCGCAAGCGCAAGTACGCCGCCACGCACCCGCACGCTCAAGCGTTAAACGTGCACATAGCAAAATTTATCAGCCTGGAGATGCTGCTGTATAGGGTTGTGGAAACGGAGTCCTTCAAAAGTATCATGGCGGCGGCGGCCCCTAGCGCTACTCAGTTCCCAGTCGCCACTACTTTTCCCGATGTGCCGTCCCAGCCCTGCACGACCACGTCTCCCGCAACATTGTACGCGCCCTCACCAACCCGGTTACTGCCAATTTCCACTTAACAACGGACACGTGGACAAGCACAGGCGGGCAGGGCCACTATATCTCCCTGACGGCACATTGGGTGAATTTAGTGGAGGCTGGGACAGAGTCAGAGCCTGGGACCGCTCACGTCCTACCCACCCCCAGAATTGCGGGCCCCAGCTCGGTGGTGGTATTTGCGGCGGTGTATGCTTCCTCCACTAAACCACACTCCTCCTCCGCAACCTCTGTCTCGCAATCAAGATGTGTCAGCAGCAGCACGTCGCCAGCAGTCGGTGTCGCGCGTCGTGGCAGCACAGCGGTGGGCAAGCGTCAGCAGGCCGTGCTGAAACTACTCAGCTTAGGAGATAAGAGGCACACGGCCCATGAACTGCTGCAGGGTCTGACAGAGCAGACCGACCGCTGGCTTGCGCCGCTGAGCCTCCAACCGGGCATGGTCGTGTGTGACAACGGCCGTAACCTGGTGGCGGCTCTGCAGCTCGGCAGCCTCACGCACGTGCCATGCCTGGCCCACGTCTTTAATTTGGTGGTTCAGCGCTTTCTGAAAAGCTACCCTCGCTTGTCAGACCTGCTCGTAAAGGTGCGCCGGCTATGCGCACATTTCCGCAAGTCCCACACGGACGCTGCCACCCTGCGCACCCTGCAACATCGGTTTAATCTGCCAGTGCACCGACTGCTGTGCGACGTGCCCACACGGTGGAACTCTACGCTCCACATGTTGGCCAGGCTCTATGAGCAGCGTAGAGCTATAGTGGAATACCAACTCCAACATGGGCGGCGCAGTGGGAGTCAGCCTCCTCAATTATTTTCAGAAGAGTGGGCCTGGTTGGCAGACATCTGCCATGTCCTTCGAAACTTTGAGGAGTCTACCCACGTGGTGAGTGGCGATGCTGCAATCATTAGCGTCACCATTCCTCTGCTATGCCTCTTGAGAAGTTCCCTGCAAAGCATAAAGGCAGACGCTTTGCACTCGGAAACAGAGCCGGGGGAAGACAGTATGTCGCTGGATAGTCAGAGCACCCTCCTGTCTATATCTCAGCGCGGTGAGGAGGAGGAGGAAGATGAGGAGGAGGGGGAAGACACAGCTTGGCCCACTGGTGAGGGTAGACATGCTGCTGGCCTGTCATCCTTTCAGCGTGTATGGCCTGAGGAGGAGGAGGAGGAGGAGGAGGAGGAGGAGGATCCTGAAAGTGATCTTCCTAGTGAGGACAGCCATGTGTTGCGTACAGGTACCCTGGCACACATGGCTGACTTCATGTTAGGATGCCTTTCTCGTGACCCTCGCGTTACACGCATTCTGGCCACTACGGATTACTGGGTGTACACACTGCACGACCCACGGTATAAGGAGAACCTTTCCGCTCTCATACCCGAAGAGGAAAGGGGTTCGAGAGAGTTGCTATACCACAGGACCCTGGCGGACAAACTGATGGTAAAATTCCCTAACGACAGCGCTAGTGGCCGAAGGCGCAGTTCCGAGGGCCAGGTAGCAGGGGAGGCGCGGAGATCAGCCAGGATGTACAGCACAGGCAGGTCAACACTCTTTAAAGCCCTTGACAGCTTTATGGCTCCCCAGCAAGACTGTGTCACCGCTCCCCAGTCACAGCTGAGTCGGCGGGAGCACTGTAAAAGGATGGTGAGGGAGTACGTAGCCGATCGCACGACCGTCCTCCGTGACGCCTCTGCCCCTACAACTACTGGGTGTCGAAGCTGGACACCTGGCCTGAACTCGCGATGTATGCCCTGGAGGTGCTTGCTTGTCCTGCGGCTATCGTCTTGTCAGAGAGGGTGTTTAGTGCGGCTGGGGGAATCATCACAGATAAGCGTACCCGCCTGTCAACCGACAGTGCCGACAGGCTAACACTCATCAAGATGAACAAAGCCTGGATTTCCCCAGACTTCTCTTCTCCACCAGCGGACAGCAGCGATACCTAAGCAATACGTAGGCTGCACCCGCGGTTGGAAGCATCGTTCTCTATCCCCATCAAAAACGGGGACCTTTTCGCTTCATCAATCTGTGTATAATATTCCTCCTCCTCCTCCTGCTCCTCCTCCTGAAACCTCACATAATCACGCCGAACGGGCAATTTTTCTTAGGCCCACAAGGCTCAGTCATATAATTTTTCTAAACAATTTTTATACGTTTCAATGCTCATTAAAGCGTTGAAACTTTCACCTCCAACAATTTTTAGTTTAACTGGGCTGCCTCCTGGCCTAGTTACCAATTAAGCCACATTAACCAAAGCGATTAATGGGTTTCACCTGCCCTCTTGGTTGGCCATGGCCAATTTTTCTGATGTACATTAGTACTGTTGATACAGCAATTTTTGTGGGCCCTCGCCTCCAGTGTAATCAAATGAATTTTTAGCCCACCTGCATTACAGCTGACGTTACATCCGCTGTGTTGGGCAATGCAATGGGATATTTTTATGTACTGCCGGTGGGTTCCAGGGAGCCACCCATGCTGTGGATCCACAGGGAGTTGTAAATGCATCTGTTTCCACTTCTAAAGAACCCCAGTCTGACTGGGGCATGCAGTGTGGGCCGAAGCCCACCTGCATTAAACATGACCTTACTACCTCAGCTGTGTTGGGCAATGCAATGGGATATTTTTATGTACCGCCGGTGGCTTCCTGGCACCCACCCATGCTGTGGGTCCACAGGGAGTTGTAAATGCATCTGTTTCCACTTCTAAAGAACCCCAGTCTGACTGGGGCATGCAGTGTGGGCCGAAGCCCACCTGCATTAAACATGACATACCTACCTCAGCTGTGTTGGGCAATGCAATGGGATATTTTTATGTACCGCCGGTGGCTTCCTGGCACCCACCCATGCTGTGGGTCCACAGGGAGTTGTAAATGCATCTGTTTCCACTTCTAAAGAACCCCAGTCTGACTGGGGCATGCAGTGTGGGCCGAAGCCCACCTGCATTAAACATGACCTTACTACCTCAGCTGTGTTGGGCAATGCAATGGGATATTTTTATGTACCGCCGGTGGCTTCCTGGCACCCACCCATGCTGTGGGTCCACAGGGAGTTGTAAATGCATCTGTTTCCACTTCTAAAGAACCCCAGTCTGACTGGGGCATGCAGTGTGGGCCGAAGCCCACCTGCATTAAACATGATATTACTACCTCAGCTGTGTTGGGCAATGCAATGGGATATTTTTATGTACCGCCGGTGGGTTCCAGGGAGCCACCCATGCTGTGGGTCCACAGGGAGTTGTAAATGCATCTGTTTCCACTTCTAAAGAACCCCAGTCTGACTGGGGCATGCAGTGTGGGCCGAAGCCCACCTGCATTAAACATGACATTACTACCTCAGCTGTGATGGGCACTGCAATGGGATACATTTATGTACAGCAGGTGGGTTCCAGGGAGCCACCCATGCTGTGGGTGCAGACGGAATTCCCATTGCGGAGTTGTACCTGCCTGTGACTTTTTATAAAAAAGCCCGGTCTGACTGGGGCGTGCAGACACCTTGACAGAATGAATAGTGTGTGGCACATGGGTTCCCCATTGCTATGCCCACGTGTGCAGCTCCAGATGGAGGTGGCACAGGATTGGATTTCTCATTGCTTCTGTACAGCATTGTGGGCTATCGCCCCGCCCCTTTTAAAGAGGGTCGCTGCCTAGCCGTGCCAACCCTCTGCAGTGTGTGCCTGCTTTTCCTCTGGCAGACGCACTTATAAATAGACATGAGGGTGGCGTGGCATGAGGGCAGCTGAAGGCTGGGCAGGGACAGTTTGGTGTGCGCTGTGGACACTGGGTCGTGGGGGGGGGGGGAATTGGCACCATGTAACCCAGGAGAAGTGGCAGTGGAGTGTCATGCAGGCAGTGATTGTACTTTGTTGGAGGTAGTGTGGTGCTTAGCTAAGGTATGCATTGCTAATGAGGGCTTTTCAGAAGTAAAAATTGTTGGGAAGGGGTGGGGGCACTCTTGCCGCTATTGTGGCTTCATAGTGGGACCTGGGATCTTGAGATGCAGCCCAACATGTAGCCCCTCTCCTGCCCTATCCGTTTCTGTGTCGTTCCCATCACTTTCTTGAATTGCCCCGATTTTCACAAATGAAAACCTTAGCGAGCATCGGCGATATACAAAAATGCTCGAGTCGCCCATTGACTTCAATGGGGTTCGTTACTCGAAACGAACCCTCGAGCATCGCGAAAAATTCGTCTCGAGTAACGAGCACCCGAGCATTTTGGTGCTCGCTCATCTCTATTTAATACCTTTCTGCAAGTAGCCCAATCTAGGTTGCAGTGCTGCGCTACTATTATGGTGCCTGCTCTCTCCCACCCAATAGTATGAGACTTACAAGAAGCAAGAATCCTTCTTCTACAGTGTGGCGAGTGTGGTGATATTAAGCTAAATAGCCTTTTACCTTGGGGCACAGCTGTGTCCCGCACCCATGTGAATGGTTCTGGTCAATGCAAAAAGTACAATAAAATGTGCAGACATTCACGGCGCAAAAAAAAAAAAAATTCTGCTGTTGCGCGCGTTTTGCACATAAACTTGTGGGAAGCTGTCCAAACTACATAAAACAAAGCAAAAACTATACTCTGCTTTTAGAAGAAGTGCTCCAAGTTAAGATCCTTAATTGTTCACACCTGTGCTCATATGGCACTTTTGGCTGTACTCACACTTGGCATTTTTTGGTTCATTTCTGAATGGCAGCAGACAACCGCATCAAAAATTGCATGCTTTTTTTAATAATGCATGGATTAATAAAAACCACATGCAGTTTCTAAAAAAGTCATGTGTTTTTTTCCTGGGGTTCAAGAATGCATAAAAAAAAAAACAGTGTGAACGCAACCTTTCTTAAGCTTGACGTGAGCTTAGCATGAGCCGAAATGTCACACAGGGGTGAACAATAAAAGGATCTGAACGTGGAGTGCTGCCCATGCTTTTTTGCATGGTGAATAGACTGTTGAATCAGGTTACTCTGGGCTTTCAGGACCATAGGATTTGTCCAGTGCAGATTTTTTTCCCTTTTTATATACTTTTGTGTCCACCCATGACTAGATTAATTTAATGTCTTACTGGAGCAGATTCTTATAGGGGGAGCCATGATATGTTGTATATGGTGTGTGTGTGCATTTCCTTTGAAGTTGTATTGTCCCAGGAAAGATCATTGAAATATTGTACCCCAAGGCCATAGCACCTTGAGGGAGCATTGTATTAGGAATTCTGGATCCTGAAATCTTCAGATTAGTAGTCTGGAGGTAGTTCCTTTTAGGCCGATCTCACACAACTGGATTTAAATTGTGGATTCCGCGATCAGGTCCACATGGACGATCTGCGGTACATTACGGGCATTGAAAGCCATGCATTTTCAAATTTTCCTTTACACTTGCAGATACGAATTGCATAATTCGCAAGTGGAAAAAAATAAATCACCTTAAGCAGATGAATCAATATATTATCAAAATTTGCCACATTATTATGTTTTGTCTCACTTTTCATTAGTTTATTTGCATCAGTTTGAATTTTACTAGTATAGAGTTTCTGGTCTAGATTATTTTCAGCGAACAGCTCTCTAAAGTATATGGGTATCCTATGAAAGTTTCAGAGATCTTTTGTGGGGGGTGGAGGGATTAATTACATTATGGCTAAACAATGAATCGGATATCCAATGTAAGACCCTCCAATTCTTTTGTTGGTGAAGAGGGAGGCGGTAAATTAAGAACATAGACAAGAGCCTTAGCAGTCTTGGCCAGTTAGAAGTCCTGAGGGGATGAAAGTGTCAGCTCCTCATGTGCTTAATTAAACTAACGCATATATATAGTATGCACATGCCATGAGTGGGAACTAAATGTAAGATCTCAGTCAATCAAAAGCAGCAGTAGAACTCATAGGTTGGCTCTTTTTGGCTGCATAGACTCACTCTTCAGATGGGTGTGTATGCATGCACATTGCGCAGAGAATAGAACTTATTGTTTTCAATAGGTTCATTCTCACCATTCTTTTGTATATACATTTCAACCCCAAAGTAATTCTCCTCATCGGGTGACCACAAAGACTCCCGACCCAGCGGGTGGCTTAAAGAGGGCTAGCGCTACACTTTGATCTGTGTTCTAAGCCCCTGGAAGTGGGAGGAACATTGCGGCCTAGTGAAGGCCAAGACCATAGACTAAATTGGTTCACCGCCATACTACATGGCAGAGGAGGGTCGAGGGAAGAGACTAGCACTGCAACTTAAACCCCAGAACTCTCCTTTCCTCACCTGGCATCTGGAGCCTCGCCACCTTGATAAACCCCTTGCATTAGAGCTGTGGCTTGGCTGAGTGGATTGGAACTCAATGGTAGCAGTCTCCTGGGCTGTGTGAGCTGGGGCCCAAAGAGGATGGGGATCTTTCTGTGTGTATGCAGAGGCACAGCAGATGGACAGCAGGACATCTATGGGAGAGGGGAGTCCCATTTGTTCTCTGTATGCCTTCAGTATTAGGTGGGCTGCAGGGAATAAACATTGCCCAATACCTTTGGAAGCTCTGAAGACTCAGGAGAATCCTCCCCCACATTACATTGGTTCAACTCATGAATAAAAAGCCCTACACTTCTGGCTTTTACACAAGGCAATTATTCGGGGACAGTTAATTATTAGGTGCCTCGTGTGGTGTAGAGTGTTAGGACAGCAGAAATGCAGTTCTAAGCTCTTGCTCATAACCCGAGGGTTGCAGGTTCAATCCCCACGTAGTTCAGGTAGCCGGCTCAAGGTTGACTTCGCCTTCCATCCTTCCGAAGTTGGTAATGAGTACCCAGCTGACTGAGGAAGGCAATGGCAAAACACCCTGCAAAAACAGTCTGCCAAGGAAATGTCAAGATGTGACATCACCCATGACTCGGTGCTTGCACAAGGGGACTTTCCTAAAGTTCCCTGGTGCAAGTTATCATTAAAAAGGAAAAGAGAAAGAAATCCTTTTAGCTTCAGAAACACAATATTTTCTATTAAATACAGCAGAACACCTCCTTTACATGGACAGACTAGAAATAGAAAGACAGGCTGACTCAAAGGCCAAAAAGTTCTTTAGGCAACAGCGCTAATTTATAGAAGCATTTTTCACCACTCCCGAAATTATTGCATGTTTATCTCCCTTTAGATATACTGCGTGGTACCTCACTTTGAAAAATGCAGGTCAGTTAGGAAAATTAAAAATAGATGGTCAGTCACCCTACAATGGAACCCTAATGACTTTTGGAACCTTTTGATTTTTCTTATATATTTCTACTTCTACTTTTGATTATACCCAATTCTAGATAAGAGTTGGGGGGTTAGTCCACAATTAGGTTTAAATGTTAAAATGTTTCTGACCTTTTCAAGATATTAAAATTGGCTTAAGAATACTTTACTCTTTGCATGATGTCCTGCCTTAATAAATCTCTTGACAATGGACTATAAGTAAGTGAGAAGCTATAAAAGGTTGGATAGAGGTAAGGCACTACTACCCCTAAAGGAAATCACTGCAAGAAGATTAAAATTTCAGGAAAATTATGTAATGTTTCTCTGTTTCTGTTGTGAGACACTGAAGGGGTTAATTCCGGATGGTCACTATATTCTGCCTGGGCTCAGGTATTACGCCTGTTAGGAATGAATGGAGTTCCTGTCTCACTGCATGGGACATGGGGGAAAACTAGGGATGTAATCTCCAGCAAAGGTAGTTGCTGGAGATGTTTTTTATGCGCTCTTTCTCTCTCTCTCTCTCTATCTCTCTCCTGCCTGCCAAAAAATTTGCCAATGACACGTGCAGCGGCGGGGAGGGGCCAAAACAGGCACGTCACATCAGGGAGGAGCCAAAAACTGGTGCGGGGTCGAACACAACTTGATGCTCGTTCGAGTAACGAGCACCATCGAGTACGCTAATACTCGAACGAGCATCAAGCTTGGCAGAGTATATTCGCTCAACTCTAATTGCTACTAAAGGAGGATCTACAGGTTATTAAATTTAAGGGTTTGTGCATTGTGAATGTTACTCAATAAAAGACATGAATGGTAAAAAATATACTCCCTACAATAATTAATGAATAGATTAAATCAACCCAAACAGGAAAATCTAAGAATTAACCAAGTATTTCACTTTTGTCACTACATATCTCTTCCCCTCTTACTCCCCAATAGACTACCACTGGAAGGAAAGTTTTTTTGTTTATGTGGAGATGGATGGAAGACCTGCATGTAGAAATTTTCATAGAGACATGGCACTATTGTTGCTTTACTATTTCTAAAGGTAGCCACCAGGTCTTCTGTATGGAGACTTCAATAAAGTTTCTCCATAGGACTCACTTGGTCCCTCAAAGAGTGCATCACTACTTTTATTTTTCTTCCCTCTTCTATTTTTGAGGCTGTCAACCATAGGAGATCCTTTCCATACTTGATGAACCTTCCCAGAAGTCAACAGGCTTTGGTCACAGGTCCATAGGTTACTTAATTGTCTGTTTGTTGGTCTGGTATCTAGGTCTCCCACTGTATTTCTTTTATGGGACCAACCTCCATGTTTCAAATCCCAAGCTTACAGGCTCATCCCGTATGTGTGTATGGCCATAAAAATCCATATAGCTTCCAGGTGGAAATCACCCTCTCTTTCCCTGAGGTTACCAATAGAATCTCTAGTATAATGATATATGAAAAAATTCATGCTATAAGAACTGACACTATGCTTACCTATTCAGGAACCTGTCAACCTTGGATTAACTATAGTAACACTTCAATATGCCATAATGTGCTTTCTATTTAATCAATACTGTAGAGGACTTGGTTTATTAATACCCTCTCCAGTCCTACTCTTGATGATTGTTATGAAGGTTGTATAAGTTTGTATGGATCCAGTAGCAGGGTAGAAAGTGGTTAGTTTCATAGGTTCAGATTTCTTGGATTTGCTTTTAGGCATGGCTGGATGTATAAAATGCTAGCAATAGATCAAGCCCAAGTATATGTAAGGCCTCATGTCCACGGGGAAAATCAGGCCCGCTACGGATTCTCCGTGGAGAATCATTAGCGGGTCCCTTCCTGCCCCGCGGACATGAGCGCTTAAAATAAGAATAAACTCACCTCTCGCACGCTCCGGATCTTCCCTTCGCCGCGGCTTCATCTTCTCTCCATCGCGGCCGGATCTTCTTTCTTCGGCCCAGCGGATGTGCATGGCACGTCGGTTGCGTGCCGCGTACATGCGCCGGCCCAAAGAAAAAAGATCCGGCCGCGACGGAGAGAAGATGAAGCCGCGGTGAAGGGAAGATCCGGAGCAGGTGAGTATATTCTTATTTTAGGTCTCCTGCGGATCCGGACGGCTTCCATAAGTTTCAATAGAAGCCTGCGGGAGCCGTCCCCGCGGGAGACCCGCACGAAAATGGAGCATGGTCCATATTTTTCATGCTCCATTTTTTTAAAAATCACTTTTATTGACCATCCGCGGGTATTTATCTACGCGTGGGTGGTCAATGCATCCCTATGGGATGCGGATCCGTGGGCAGGAGAAGAGTTAAAATCCGCTGTGGATTTTAATTCTTATTTTGCCCGTGGACATGAGGCCTTATTACTGAGCCTGATGCGTACAATGACTGGTTGAAAAGTGTGGATGATACTGTCTGTATATTGAGTAGGGTTTTGTTTTCAGTCTGTGTTGTGTGAATAAAACAGGCACTGCTTTTATATCTCAGCATTCTGTTTAGTTTTTGAGCGCTCAGTTTTAATGTCCAACTTGATCCTTTTATTTATTTGTGCAAGGTGTTCTAGATATCTCTCAACCTTTCTTCAGAGCAGCACACTCCTATCTGCTTTGTAGAAGCAATGCATATAGCTCTCAGTGTGACAGATAAGCTCCCAGCTTTAGGGCAGAGTATGGCTCCTATAGAGCCT
This sequence comes from Eleutherodactylus coqui, assembly GCF_035609145.1. Lineage (NCBI taxonomy): Eukaryota > Metazoa > Chordata > Amphibia > Anura > Eleutherodactylidae > Eleutherodactylus > Eleutherodactylus coqui. The sequence goes on along the minus strand of NC_089845.1, from coordinate 93,654,335 downwards.
TAAAGGGGTTGTCCCGCGATAGCAAGTGGGGTTAAGCACTTCTGTATGGCCATATTAATGCACTTTGTAATATACATTGTGCATTAAATATTGGCCATACAGAAGTTATACACTTACCCCCTCCGGTGCTGGCGTCCCCGTCTCCATGGCACCGACCAAAGCCACCTTCTCCCTGGATTAGACGCGCTTGCGCTGAAGGGGCCACTCCGGCGTGCTCGCGCCGCACAGGTCTTCTGCGCATGCAGGGAGAAGGCGGCTTTGGTCGGCGCCATGGAGACGGGGACGCCAACACCAGGGGGGTAAGTGTATAACTTCTGTATGGCCAATATTTAATGCACAATGTATATTACAAAGTGCATTAATATGGCCATACAGAAGTGCTTAACCCCACTTGCTATCGTGGGACAACCCCTTTAAGCAGGGGGACAGAGAAGCGACCTACAGTTCCCTGCTGAGCAGGTATAGCACACAGCTCTCTGCTCTGAGTGCACTGTGTTACAGAAGAACCTCCAGCCTCAGAGCGTAAAGTCCTTCTTGTGGAGGCTTGTGCAGGGATATGGAGCCCCCCCTCCTCTCCCATTGAGCAGCTTACAGTTCCATGCTAAGCAGGTATAGCACACAGCTCTCTGCTCCGAGTGCACTGTGTTACAGAAGAACCTCCAGCCTCAGTGCTCAGAGTCCTTCTTGTGGAGGCTTGTGCAGGGATATGAAGGCACCCCTCACCCTCCTCTCCCACAGAGCAGCCTTCAGTTCAGACTGTGCAAACGAAGCACCCAGCTCTCTTATCTGAGGCCCCTGTATTTCACAGGAACTTCAGATAGAGCTTGCTGGGAGCTATGGCTTGTAGTCCATAAAGGGAAAAAGAAAATAGAGAAGCTAACCTTTGCTTAGGAGCCCGCACTGCACCACTGCGCAGAGAACACTCCCTGTGTCAAATCCACCCACCCAGTGCTGTCAGCTTCCAGCAGGAAAATCCACAGTAAAAAGGAGGTTAACAAGAACTCTGCGTAGTTCGAAACGCGTTCTCTGTTCCTGTTTTAAAAGGCACTTCTAAATAAAGCAGTAATACACTTTTTCCCAAGTGTCACATCAAAGTCTTTTTTTTTACTGTGGATCTATCTGTAGTCCCCTGCATGGGTTAAGTTTATCTCCCACCTCCTCTCCAGTGAGGTCACTTCCGGTCTGCTCTGTGGATACTGGAGTCTGTGGATTCTTCTCCCTTCTTCCGCAGCAGCTGAAAGGCAATCTGCTGCACCCAACTCACTGGTTTTCTCCTCTTAAACAGATTTAGAGCAGCTCTCCAAGTGCTTCTTTCATTTTATGTACAAGTTATCACCTGATATTTTGCTAAGTGCTGCTTTTTTATAGAGTTAGTCAGGGAGCTCCTACACCCTGCTGCCTCTCAGTCCTGCATCAGACTCCGCCCATGCATCTTTGATCATTTCATATATTACTATGTTGGCCAAATATGAAGGGGAAATTTACATGGTTTCTAATTACACTTTGTATGTTAATACTAATAAAAACTTTTTGCAACTAAAATAATAAACTTTGCATTAACTTTTATGCTTCTTTTTTCCAAGGTGCATGAAAACCTTTTTAATCCTTTCCAATCCAATTTGTATCCTGGTTTTCCTACGGGCTTACTCTTTTTCTGCCATTATACAATGGCGCTATATGCTAGCTAAAGCCAGTACTGCATGAAGTGACACGTTGGATAGGCTCCAACAGCAGAGAGGCCGGCAATATATGGTAAGAGAACCCTGATGGATGTCTTTCAACATCGGAGCTGTACAGCCTTAAATCATAATGTCTTCAGAGGTCAGACAGTGGATGGGAAAGGGTTAACGCAAAGAATATATTCTGCTCTGAGAATTTTAAAAGGAAAGTGGAAATGCCTGAAGTGGCTCCAGTGCACTCTTCTTATACTTAAGTAATTTATTGTGCTAAATGTCTTAAGGCATGGAACCAAGCGATTTAGATATAGTATTAAATGAGGCTGTCAGACTACCACCTAATATGACCTGTTTTACAGGAACAATGGATCAGAGGTCTTATTTTCTTCATAGTGTAATAGAAGGAAGCATAATACATAGATTAATGCAAAGTAGACATCTGTTGAAAGGTCATCTGATTTTCTATTTTCAGTAATTTCCTCCTTGAGTGACAAATTTTGATTACATCTAAATAAATCTAAATGCAGAAGCTGGATGTTTAATCAGATGTACAGCATTCTCCCTGAATTCCATTATCAAATTATCCAGATAGTCTTTAAGTATGATATTTAACAATTACTCCACAATCCCACTTATGAGATGAATACATACTTGTCAGAATTTAAAAGTGCAAAAGTGAACCATCTCTTCAAGGTGCAGAAAGTTTAGCATTCCCTTAGTATTCTAATCTTGTGGACCTCATGCATGACATCAAATGTAGTTAGTTCAACCTACTGCTTGCGATATTACCAATTTTAATTGGCGATTAGCACAATATCACAGTGTGTGTTCTCAGGGTATGATATCTAAAAACAATCTCAGAAAAAGGAATCGCGTCATTAAATTTCAATCAGATTCCCATGCAAATCTGGCACTTAACTTGAGAGCCAAAACCTCAACTCTGCTAAATCTGTTTCTATTACCTTTGTGATCAAACTGAACAGCAGTCCTGGGATACATATATCAGGCAGAGCAATAGATTTTGTCTGAGGCCTCTTTCACATGATCATTTTAATGCTTCAATAGCCGCGCTAAAAAATCGTGACTATCTGAGCTTAAAAATTGCATGAACCAAGGATAGCCACGACCAAGTCCATTCACATATCTGGCTGCGGTGAAATAACACCGCAGCCTCGAATCTTTTGGGTGGCAGAATACCTTTTAAATGACTTAAATGCTTTAACTAGAGGCACCTGTCATTGTTTAGCAGTGCTCGCTGCTGCTAACCCCCCCCCCCCTCCCTTGGAGTCTATGGAGTCTCCTGCGTTGTCCCCCTCCCTTGGAGTCTATGGAGTCTCCTGCGTTGTCCCCCTCCCTTGGAGTCTATGTAGTCTCCTGCGTTGTCTCCCTCCCTTGGAGTCTATAGAGTCTCCTGTATTGTCTCCCTCCCTTGGAGTCTATGGAGTCTCCTGCATTGTCTCCCTCCCTTGGAGTCTATGGAGTCTCCTGCATTGTCTCCCTCCCTTGGAGTCTATGGAGTCTCCTGCATTGTCTCCCTCCCTTGGAGGCTATGGAGTCCTATCTTTTGACGCAGAGAAATATAGGTGTTAAAATAATGTGCCTTTTGTGCTATCTTTTGACAAGCGATTTTTTTCGGCACGTCAAAAAATTGTTCGTCTAAATGAACCCATTGGTTCTTTTAGATGTGATTTTTTTTTTTTATGAGCCTATTTTGCGTTAAAATTACATTTATGTGAAAGAGGCCTAAGGCCCTTTTCGCACTCCTGAGAAAATCATTCCCTAGCCTACCATCTGGGCTATGGACACCAACTTTTGTTATTTTCATCTTGTATCCATCCTTTTCTTCTGTCAATTCTGACACTCTGGGAAAAGAAACTCGGGCGGGTTCTGTTAGATAAGCTCCTACACGTAACAGGCTAGTAAACCACTAGTCTGTTTATGTGATAGCTAAAGAAGCAGCAGATTGGTGAACGGGGTGTTCTCTATAGAGAAGCAGGGGGCTAGTGCTTCTCTCCTTTTCCTCACCTGGGGATATGTGTCCTGAATAAGCACAGGCACAAAAACCCTTGCGATACCGGCTTAGCGTCCCGGTATGCATATTGCATAGGACGAACCGGCTATCCAATCTCTGGACAGAGACGGATTGCTCCAATTCTACTTTACTCACAGCATAACACTGCATCCCTATGGTATGTTTCTGTGAGTAGTAGCAGCTTGAACATTCCCGTATCAGTCCTGAACACCCCACGCCAGACATTCGCATTCAAGGCTGATTTGGGTCATTAGGATACGCTATCTCTGGCAAATCTCAAATTATTGCTTTTGTCAATAAGAGAAATTTGAGTATCGAACTTTCTACCCAGGCTAGACCCGATCCTTTGAGAAACCTGCTGCATGAACAGGCCCTCCAAAAATTAAGATATTCGTTTCTTTATCAATTGGTCTATTGGTGACCTCATGATATCATCTATACTGTCTCTACTCAATCCCGATTTATAATGCTCCTGATGATCCACGAGAATTGAAGTGGTGAAACGCGTCGAGCAATTAAATACGAGAATCAGCATACTAAAAAGGGAAATTCGAATACGCTTGGGTCAAGTATTTACACTACGACCCTTATCTATAGAGGCGAGGCCGTCCTATACTAACCGGGAGACTCTCTCTGGAGGTTGGCATCATACATATCTAGCAACCTCGGGAGATGATCCCTACGGCCAAGGCCAATTCCGACTATCCATTTAGGAATTGGTCAGGTACCTCTACCCTCCTTTGAAAAAAAGGGGGGGGGGGGCAAAAAAGAATTGTGAAGAAACGAACGTTCAAATCACTAAAAATTGCATCCATCTACGGTGTGTGGGCTTTATAAATAAAAAAGACCAAAACAACTGGGGATTATCTTACAAACCCCAAGTACCAATATACCCCTGCCTCATACATTACCGGCTTTAAGCAGGACAAAAAAACTTCGTGGTCGCCGGTGACCAGATCACACAAACACCCACACACACAGCACAATTGGATGCCCATCTTTAGTGACGGTGTGGTTGGATGGTATTTACCACGCCCCTTACTTACTTTTTTTGTTTTTGTTGTTTTATGTGTTGTGCCCCTATATGTGCATTTTTAAAAAGTTCAAAATAAAAATTATATTTTTTAATTCAAGTCACCACTGTGAAAGGTCTCCCTCCCTTGGAGTCTATGGAGTCTCCTGCATTGTCTCCCTCCCTTGGAGTCTATGGAGTCTCCTGCATTGTCTCCCTCCCTTGGAGTCTACGGAGTCTCCTGCATTGTCACCCTCCCTTGGAGTCTATGGAGTCTCCTGCATTGTCTCCCTCCCTTGGAGGCTATGGAGTCCTATCTTTTGACGCAGAGAAATATAGGTGTTAAAATAATGTGCCTTTTGTGCTATCTTTTGACAAGCGATTTTTTTCGGCACGTCAAAAAATTGTTCGTCTAAATGAACCCATTGGTTCTTTTAGATGTGATTTTTTTTTTATGAGCCTATTTTGCGTTAAAATTACATTTATGTGAAAGAGGCCTAAGGCCCTTTTCGCACTCCTGAGAAAATCGTGCGAGATTTGTGTGTTGCGAGATGCACAAATCTAGCAGAAATATGAACCTCATTCTTTGGAACGAGGTCATACACATGAGTGACTTTTTCCTTTGTCCTATCTTTGGTCATGCACTCACATTGTATCGCCCATTGTTTGCAATGGGGCCAGTGGTAGCATCGCACTTCGTATTACATGCATGCAGTGCAATACAATGTTTCCCTTTGAAAACAATGGGAGAAACTCTGCGATCCTTCGCCGTGGCTGACAGCTACTTCCCCAAAGTAATGCAAGGCGGTTTTGAGATAAAAACGCCCCTCATCCTCAGGGAGAATTGCATGTAAGCGAGCGCTATATCAGGCCGTAATTCATAGCCTGATATCGCACTCGCCTGTGTGAAGTTGGCCTAAAGGTCTAGCGATTTCAAAGCAAAAACACTGCAACCCGTTCCTTACAAAAGATAACCCGTAGTTTGTAGTGTGTTTAATATTTCTCTGTTGACATGCAGGTAACGTCTGACCATAGTATTCTTGGTCTAAAATAACATATTAAAAAGGCAAGAAAAAAATATCACTAAATCTAGTCCCGTTTTCCTAAAAGTGGGCAAATTTAGGCTGGATTCATATAAACGTATTTGCGTGTGCAATATGCAGAAAATAAAACCCATTTTTTTCAATGGGTTTATTCACGTGTGTTTTTTTATGTGCACATTTCCATCACGCAAAAAAATACGCTGTTTGAAATCACGCAACTACTTGGCATTCCAGTGGCTGAGAGAATTGTTGAGTATTTTTGTGCATGCAAAATACAGTTCTGTGCGCAAATACGCAACGCCAATTTTGCAAAAAATGCAGCACTAATGTGTGCACAAATATGCATAAGGTCATGGGAATCTGGCATTACAAATGGAAATATTCTGGTTTTCTGGAGTAAATGCACCAGAAAACCATTGGACATGCTTTGCGCCACATTTATTATGTTTTTAGACACTTTCAGACAGTTTTTATTACTCATCCAGCAAAGGGGCATTCCTTCGTAGAAAAGGGTGCATGGCTTAATGCAATGCCATGAACCAAAAATTTAGCATAGAAGTAACACAATTTTTTGTCATGTAGCCAACTAATAGGTTAAAAATAAATAAAACACTCATGTATATGACCCCATTCAAAAGAATAGGCTTCATATTCGTGCAAGATTTGTGTGTCCTGCAACGCAGAAATCTCACACAATTTTCTCGACCCTGTGAAAGAGGCCTATGTTTGCACTGTCTATTAGAAAGTATAGTTGAGAGACCATCTGCCCCTGTGTGTTGTATGAAACCAACCTTAACCCTTTCAGAACTCTAAATTATGCAATCGACTTTGTGGGTAGCTTAAAACTGTGGGACAAATACATATACACACACACACCATTTAAAGGTATGCCAAAATGGTCACAGCGGCTCAGGATTGTTAATCAATTTGGTGCATCTTTAGACTCTTCTATCTAAAGGCCCATTTAGACACATTGATTATCACTAGGGATGAGCGAGTACACTCGCTAAGGCACTACCTGCTCGAGTAATGTGCCTTAGCCGAGTATCTCCCTGCTTGTCCCTAAAGATTCGGGGGCCGCCGCAGCTGACCGGTGAGTTGCGGCGGGGAGCGGGGCAGAGCGGGCGGGAGAGAGGGAGAGAGAGATCTCCCCTCCGTTCCTGCCCGCTCTCCCCCGCAGCTCCCTGCCCCTTGGCGGCACCCGAATCTTTCGGGACGAGCGGGGAGATACTCGGCTAAGGCACATTACTCGAGCGAGTAGTGCCTTAGCGAGTATACTCGCTCATCCCTAATTATCACTCAAAAGATGTCTTTCGAGCGATAATCTTTGTGTTATTTACAATGCAAAATGATCGTTCAAACGTTGAGCGATCACCTTGCGCTCCAGCTGTACCCCGCTCCGAACGCCCGGCTGTATAGCCGGGCACTCTGAGCACAGAATGCAGAAGAAAAGCGGGGTGCCCCCGCTTGTCTTCTGCATCCAGCTGTTAGCCGCTCCGAGCGCCCGGATGCTCTGAACGGAGAATGCAGAAAACAAGCGGGGTGGCCCGATTGTGAGCCCCAATGAGGACAGAACCCATTATTATATGCAATTATACAGTATAATAACAAAGTCTTAAAAAAATGCATACTAACTTACTGCTCACCTCATCACATGTCGTTCGGAAATCCATATGCCGTAGCACAGATAGGAATATTTGTCTTAAAAGAATGAGAAGAAGAAAATACCATCACATATTTATACTTATTAAATATTAGACTCCAGTTCAACTTTTCAGAGAATATCAACATTCAATAACAATAGAGAGAGAGACAAGTAGACAAGATGGATCACAGGTAAGAGAGTAGCATAGTATGTAAGGCCAAAAAATGACATATGTCCATCTAGATCAGCCTGTTTCCACACCCCATTGTTGATCCAGAGGAAGGCAAAAAAAACCTCAATGAGGCAGAAACGGTTTTCCGCATTCTATTGTGCTGTCATGGTAAAAGCCATTCTGAAAAGCATGCCTTTATAACGGGGTACTGCCCTCTAGGCTTGGATGGTTTTATACTACTTTTTTTGGAGTAGTATAAACCACTCTAAAAAACGTATTCTTATGGAGGAAGAGCCCAGAAGAACAAGCAGAGGTTGCAGACAGCAGTCTGGATGCGTGTGTTGCTCCCCAGACTCTATCCTGCATTGTCTGCCCACAAATTTCTGCTTTCTTTATACCATTTGTATTTGGTTTCCTAGCAACATGTGTACAAATCCGTGTCCATATGCAATACTAATTGTGTATGCACTGGGAATTGAAAGCATCAAGAGAGATCAATGGAGCTCATACATGCGGAATCTGCTGTAAAATAGAGCAAACTGCGATTTTTCTTCTTCTCACGCAATCCACAATTCCTACCCGCAAGTGTGAGCAAACTGACGAAATCCCATGCATTTCAATGCCTGCGTAGTACCACAAATCATATGGGCGGAAAGTGATCGTGGAATCTGCAATTTAAATCCATTAGTGTGAAACCAGCCTTAATGTTCTAGTTGTGAATTCGTGTTACTTATCTTTTCTTCTGAATGTGTAAAGTTGAAGATTCAGGTATTTGTTTAGTTTTGTTTGTTTTTTCCTTTAACATTTAGTTGTCATTTTTTAGGCTTCATAGTCTCCAAAAGGCAAATTTCTATTTCAAAATAAGCAATAAAATGAGCAACAAAGTTTATGACTGTGTACATTTAGTTAAAGCGAAGCATAATTGTATACAAAACAAGTATAAAAGCGGACTGTAAATAGAGCGTTTGGTGGGAAGCTGACATCTCAGGAGATAGCTGACATTGTTGTGCCTTATTACATTCCGCTGTAAGGTAGCTTTCATGCAGCTGTCAAATACAAATCATATTTATTGGGCCAAGAACAAGACTAAATCTCACCAGGACAAAACAGGGAAACCTTTCACAAAGGTTATGTTTGGAAAAAGTCTCTTTGTTTTAAGGTCCCCATATGCATTAGGTGCTTCACAGACTTTGTACAATGTGTCTCACTGCTCAGCATATCACACGTGGCAGATGAAACTGACAGGACAGACACTGTAGGTGTCCACAAGGAGAACCTTGTCAGTCAATCCACGGAGCACGGTCACCAGCACTGTCCTGAGAACGCTTCAAATGGTCTGAACGATTCAGAATCAATAGGAAGTTTCTTTAGTAGCAGTACTTGCAAAGATAAGAAATCAGTGTTTGTGTGTGTATTATATATATATATTTATTACACAGCGCTGCAGCTATCATTTTGCTATAAAGCAGACACCCCAGGGCTTTGCTAAGGGCTCCTGCAGATGAGCAATTTTGTGCACGCAAAATGGTTTGCTTAAACTGCAGACAATTGATTTCAATAGGTTCCCTCACATTCAATGTTTTTGCGCTCAATCTTGAAAATATACACAACATGCTCTACTTTTCTGCACATTTGCTCACCCAAGGCAGCATAGGAGTGTATTAGGGTGGGCAAATGTGCACATCATTCACACCAAGTCAAAAACTGAACTGCGCAATTTCACGGTGTTATCTATTAGGCCTCCTTCACATGGGCGACATGGCCTTGTTGCGAGAAAACCGCTGGATATTACATTAATCTCATCGCGGAGGGGAAGTTGGGGTGGGGGGCAGGAAATGTATATAAAAAAAGCAGCACTGGAAGAATCTTATGGTGCTGCAGTCCGGAGTGACGTGATCCAACAGTCTATACTCCATGCAAAATACGCATGGGTGGCATTCCAAGTTCAGATCCTTTATGGTTCACACCTGTGACATTTCAGTGAAGCTTATCTCAGGCTTAAGAAAGGTGTGTGTGTGTGCGTGTGTGTGTGCGTGTGTGTGTGTGTTCCTGACCTATAACAAAAATAAAAACCCACAAAGTTTTTAGAAACTGCATGTGGTTTTTAACAATGCATGCATTCTAAACAATAAAAAATACATGCAGTTTCTGAAGCGCTTGGGAAGTGTGAATGCAGCCAAAACTGCAGTATGAGTTGAAACATCACACAGGTGAGAAAAATAAAGGATCTTCACTTGGAGTGCTGCCCACACTTCTTCTAAAAGGAGAGTATAGTTTTTGCTTTGATTCAGGGATCCATCATGCGAGCGTATGCATTTTTACAGTCGCCCGCACGAGCCGTTAAATTTGCGTGAATTAAGAAAAGATGTGATCAAGTCCCGAGCTTAATTAGCGTTTTCTCGTCCATTCACACGCTTGGGTGCGTTGTATTAGCGAAAAATATTACAAAGCCCAGAAATCCCTTGCTTGGCAGAAGTCCTCAGAATGACTTCCAATGCCTATATAGAGGCACCTCTAAGTTTTTCCCTGTGTTGGACGCAGCTAAACTGCCTCCCCCCTTCCTTTTTTGCAGCTCCCATAGAAGTCTATGGAAGCCGGCAGCGTATATCGGTCAAAAGATAGAACCAGAACTATCTTTTCCGGCAGCATATAATTTCAGCCACCGATTTCGGTCGTGCATGTGCTATTTTTTCCAGCGCAAATATTTTTACGTGGCCAAAAATTTGCTTATCTGAACGAATACATTGGAAGCCAATGCTTCAGATGGTCGCGATTTTTGGCTGCGTAAAAACGCTCGTGTGAATAAAGCTCGGTATCATGCAGCCAAGAAAATTGTGCGAGGTTTGTGCTCACAAATTTCGCTTGCATATGAACCCTATTTTTTAGAATGAGGTCATGCACATGATGGATGTCCTATCTTTGGGCGTACATGCCAATGCAGTTCGAAGTGATGCACGTTTTTTCCCCAAGACTCAGCCCAGTATCACGCTCATCACTGTGTGATTTACCCGCGGATGATGCAGGGTGTTTTTCTGTCAAAACTCTTCCCATGACTCCTGGGAAGTAGTGATCATGCGTTGCGGCTTCCAGCCGCATTGGAGGATTGGAAAGCGTTACCCCTTGTTTTTAATGGGAAACCTTGCATCACACGCCGTGTGCTGTGTTTTTCTTTCCCATTAAAAACAAATATAGGACATGCCACAATTTTTTCCTGCACCATAAAGAATGGGGTTCATATTCAGGCGAGATTTGTGTGTCTCGCAACGCACAAATCTAACACGATTTTCTCAGCTGTGTGAAAGTGGCCTAAGGCTACCTACACATGGGTGAACACCATATCGGTCCGAGAAACTCCGCCTAATATCGTGCTCGCCAATGTGCACTTTTCAGGCAAATACGCCTCCCATCACTTAAGTAAAGTAGTGATCCTCCAGTGCAGCTTTCGGCCCCATCAGAGGATCGGCAAGTGTTACCCATTGTTTTCAATAGGAAACCTTGCATCGCACTCGTGCACACCGCATGCCGTGTGATGTGTTTTACTGCCCCATTGAAGACAATGGCTGATGTGTTTTTGAACACGCTACAGCATTTGACAGCGTTTTTTTTAACACATCTATCATTATGATGGGTGATGAGGTGAGTTAAAAAGCGCTACAATGTGTGAAAATAGATCAGACAGCGCTTGAAAATCATGGCGTTAGAAATGCCGCATTCAAAAGCAGGTCTACGAAGACCCATTTAAATCAATGTGAGCATTGTACCGTAGTTGGCCCTGCGTTTCAAACGACGCGCTAATTACAGTAAAAGGCGGGCTGTGTGAGAGCAGCCTAAGGGCAGCTTAAAAGTGGTCTCCGCCTCACATATTGACCCCCAGGGTTTGGTTTTAGTTTCAGTCCCTATGCAATTTCTGCAAAGATGGAAAACAGGATGGAACCAGCACCTGATTGTAAACATGAAGTTTGTAAAGAGGCTTAGGGCTCATTTACACAGGCAGCGTAAAACGCTGCGGATATACCAGCAGCATGTAGCACATTTAGCAGCCATAGATCTTCCGGCAGAGACCACGTATGTATACGAGTGCACTGCAAATGGACGCGTACCACACACACATGCACACACGGACATGCGCAGTGTGACACTTTTTTTTTCCTTTTAAAAGTGGGAATGTGTATGAAAACGCTGCCCATACGCAAAGCATTGCATATCGACAGTGTATTATACGCAGTCCATACAAATGTATAGAGCACACGCTGCATGGTGTGCAAAGAATTAGAGCATGCTGGGATTTCTCGTGCGTATCGATATTTAGTCTCCACACGTTAGTGTGCGTGGAACAATAAAAGTTCATTGACTCCATTCACCTCGTATTACCCGTGGGATTTACACATGAACAAGCCCTTAGAGTTCAGTGGTCTAAACCCACCAATAACAGTAGGGCAGTAAAACGAATGTGTATGGCAGCTGCTCAACCTCCCTTTCCCCACAGATGATGCTGGAAAAAGGATAGAAAACATTGAATTTCAATACCCTATAGATAAGCTGGAGTCAGAGCTATCTGGTCACAGGTTACCTCATTGTATTGCAGTGTATTATGCTAAGTTCTGCCCTGTCCCGCCCCCTCACATTGCAAACAGTGGCAGGGGACAGAGAGGGGGCTGGAGCTCAGTGCACTAGCTCCCCCCCCCCCCCTCTCCCCTTGCAGAGAGTGGCAGCGTATATTGGCCAGGTGTGAAAACCTAACCAATATACGCTCGTCTGAATAAGCCCTAAGGGTAGTTTTACATGAGCGATCGGGGAAAATCGTGCCAGCTCTGCTTTTCCTAATAATAACATCGCTGCCACTTGAGATTTTGCCGCACGAAAATCAAAAGGTCTTTCCAATCTTAGCAACGCATTTCACATAAATCGTGAGTTCGTGCGTGGCAATGCAATAAAGAGGAGGCTCCATGGGGAAACATGAGTAATTTTAAAAAAATGCAGAAAAATAGGGCATGCTGAGATTTTTTTGTTTCGCACAACATCGCATGAGTGGAAACACCACAAATGTGAAAGAAACCATTGGTTTCATAATTCTGTGTTTTTACTTGGCGACCGGATTCTGGCAGACAAGCTATTAGGCCCGGTGTACAAAGATGATGGAGGTAGGGACCCTCATTGGCCCTTTGCTTTCATGAAAATACTTTGGAACCCCCCTATTGCGCTGTGGGGGTTTCACTGTCTAACGCCTTAGATGCTGCTGTCTTTATTGAAAAGCTGTGGTTGATGTTATTCATTAGTTCCTACAGTTGTAGCAGGATGTCAGCTGTATATTACAGATAACTCCTGCTACTGATGGGGTGGCTCAGCTCCTGAGTTTGTGCCATCCCAGCACTGTGCCCATATGGGGGCTTGCAGGAACGATCCACCAACTGTCCCATACATGTGCAAAATGAGAAGGGGTTAAACTGACAAACTCTTAAATAGCCCATTTATATTTGACGATTATCGCTCAATATTCGTTCACTAGTTGTTATCGCTGACTTTCAGGCAGCTTAAAAACGATCGTTGGATGGCGGGCTTGACGTTCAGTGTAAACACTCCCCACTCAGCGCTTCACATAGAAGGCAAAATACTAGATTGCTGTGGAGTGAGGACAAGGCTAGGGGATTAAGTGTAGGGGCATAGCAGTATTTTGAAGAGGGAAAGAAAGAGTTGCAGCCTGAAGGTGCAAGATGACTGTACAAGTAGTTAGGAGGAGGTAGAAGGTAATGCAGTAAGACTGCAGTGTATAGAAGGCAAGGACATAATAGTGAACCGTATGGGGGGTGAGGAAGGGGCTCAGATTGGAGACAATAGTTTAGGTAACATTACTGTTCTGTAGTCTTCCTCCCTGGAGTGCACTCAGTTGGTCTCCTCTACAGCAGCAGTTCCATGTGTGAGAGAGGCTCACATGACTGCTGCATTCAGGAAACGCCTAGCCTGGAAGCACAGTTGATGAAACTGCTGGGTGGCCCAGGTCCAATAAAGATTTTGGACCCTGTAGTAGCCACTATGGCTGCTACAATGGTAGCTGCATACCTGGAGCCAGCCTTAGGACATGTTCACAATAGAAAGTTTAGTATACTTTTTGAAGTATAGTTTTTTTAAATCAAAAGCCAGTAATGGATCCTAAAGAGAAAAAAAGTTTAAAGTGACTCTCGGTTTCAGAATAGAATTCTTTCAAGGAACCAGAGGGGGTATTTTACCTGCAGTTGTTCTTCTCTGTCACCCCTCCGATTTGCTGGATCTTTGTCCTGTTTATGGCTGGCCAAGATGCTGGCACAATCTTCACACTACCTGACCACCCACAGTGCAATGATAATATTAAACTACTTATGGACTATATTGGCTCTCTGATTGGCTAGTACTGATCACATAAGAAGCTCTGGCCAATCACAGATCTGTGTACAGTGTGCAGTAGGCAATTAGAAAATTGCTGCAGCCATTGTGGATGGCAGAAAATAGGACCTGAAACAGGCAGATCAAAGGGGTGTCAAAGAAGAACAACTGTAGGTAACTTACCTCCTGGTCTTGGGATGGAATTTTACTCTAAAACCAGAGAGTTACTTTAAGGTCTCTTTCACACAGACAACAGTGATATTGCCGTAAGAAAATCGCAGCAATATAGCAGCTGTGTTCTCGGAATTTCTGTGCGATATCGTGACTTGAAATATAAGCCCTACTCCAAAAATAAGCCCTGGCTGCTTAAAAAAACAAAAACAAAAAGCAATGCATTACCTAACAGGGGCTGTCCGCTCCGCTGCACTTGTTTCTAGTCTTCAGTCGCCGCTTCCTGGTTAGGAGGTTCATAAATCCCACCTCCAGGAAGCGCTGGTTCTGATTGGTTCTCGAGTGCCGATGGCTGCGACTGGTTTATCGAACGCCACGTTGATTGGCTGAGCCGCGGCGCTTCAGAGCCAGCGCTTCCTGGACGTCAGATTTATGAACCTCCTAACCATGAAGTGGCAGGTAAAGACTGCAAACACGTGCAGCGAGCTTCGGGAGGAAAAGTGCTGCAGAGCAGACAGCTCCTCTTAGGTAAAGTAGTGTTTTGGATTTTTTGTAAATGCAGCTAGGGTTTATTTTAGGGAAAACAGTAGGACTTCGTACTGCAATGCGATGCAACACAAAGGAAGGCAAAAAAATCACAAATCGCGGCTGTATAGAGCATGTCGCAATTTTTTTCTCTCAAACAATAGCATCAGACAAAAAATTGCTAATGTGAAGGAACCCATAGGAAAGCATGGGCTTCACATACATGCGATTTGTAGCACTTTCGCATTGCAAGAAATCACACGATTTTGTAGCCCATGTGAAAGCGGCCTAATAGAAATCCTAATACTTCTGTCTTTTGTATCGTGCCTAAATAAAATGCATCAGAAATGGCATCAAACTATTCTGTGCCAGCTGGGCATATAGTCATACATGCTTCACAGAAAAAAAGCTTGCCCTAAAAAAAAAAATTGCTTTTAAGCACATTGTGTGATGAGGATTTTTTTTACATTTTCATTTGCAGCTGCCAAAATTAAAACAAAATCAGTATGTGTTAATGTACTATTTACTAATTATAATACTGGATTAGCTATGCCTGAGTTGTAATTACAGGTGCAGTAGACAGCTAATGCTTTCATTCAATTACTTTTAGACACTGGGATAACTCAATGAGTTCGCATGAAGCTCCACCTTGTTAAACATTGCTGTAAAGTTAGCTAATAGAGATGAGCGAGCACCAAAATGCTCGGGTGCTCGGTACTCGGGACGAAATTTTCGCAATGCTCGAGGGTTCGTTTCGAGTAACGAACCCCATTGAAGTCAATGGGCGACCCGAGCATTTTTGTATATCGCCGATGCTCGCTAAGGTTTTCATTTGTGAAAATCGGGGCAATTCTACAAAGTGATGGGAACGACACAGCAACGGATAGGGCAGGCGAGGGGCTACATGTTGGGCTGCATCTCAAGTTCCCAGGTCCCACTATTAAGCCACAATAGCGGCAAGAGTGCCCCCCCCCGCGCACTGTCAGCATAAAGATCGTTCTCCTCTGCCATAGCTGTAACAGCTGTGGCAGAGAAGAACGATGTTAGCCCATTGAATTCAATGGAGCCGGCAATACAGCAGGTTCCACTGAAAGCAATGGGCTACCGGCGATCGCGGGATGAATTGTCGGGAAGGGCTTAAATATATAAGCCCTTCCCTGCAATTCATCCAGAAATGTGTTACAATAAAAATATATACCGTATATACCGGCGTATAAGACGACCCCCCAACTGTCACCTTATACGCCGGGAATACAGCGGAGCAAAGAATAAAAATCATTACTCACTTTCCCCGGCGTTCTGAGGCGCTGCTGCAGGATGTCATTGAATGGCTGTGATTGGCTGAAGGCACGTGTGTTTTCTGGAGGCGGGGATTTCAAGCCCTGCGTCCAGAAAGCAATGCTCTGCCGGGGACCAGGAGGGAGCGACTGCCTGCAGCAGCGCCGCAGAACGCCGGGGGAAGTGAGTAATGATTTTTATTCTTTGCTCCGCTGTATTCCCGACGTATAAGGTGACAGTTGGGGGGTCGTCTTATACGCCCCGTCGCCTTATACGCCGGTATATACGGTATATATTTTTATTGTAACACATTTCTGGATGAATTGCAGGGAAGGACTTATATATTTAAGCCCTTCCCGACAATTCATCCTGCGATCGCCGGCAGCCCATTGCTTTCAGTGGAACCTGCTGTATTGCCGGCTCCATTGAATTCAATGGGCAAACATCGTTCTTCTCTGCCACAGCTGTTACAGCTGTGGCAGAGAAGAATGATTTGTCTTCTATATGTTCTCAATGGGGTCGGCGCTGCTGCCGCCGGCCCCATTGAGCGCATATAGAGAAGAGAACAGGAATCGCAGATCGCACATAGGTGCGATCTGCGATTTCTATGGCCTAAGAAGGACTGTTGGGGTTCTTGAAGCCTAAAATCACTCCTAACGCTCTCCCTATAGCAGCTCCGGCATCAACAGCACTTTCCCTGAACTATGTCAGAATGCATCTGTGGCGAGCCGCGGGCGGGCAGATTTTAATACTTGGGTGACACCTAATCTCGCCAGCCACTCACTGCAGGGGAAAGTTGTAATGCCTTCCCTGTCTTTCTATTGGCCAGAAAAGCGCGCAAATTTCTCAGGGAAGAAAATGAAAGTGACTCGAACATCTCGTGGTACTCGTCTCTAGTAACGAGCATCTCGAGCACCCTAATACTCGAACCAGTATCAAGCTCGGACGAGTATGCTCGCTCATCTCTATTAGCTAATGTAAAATGTATCATCTTAATAATATATCTCTATATATTATTTGTTATTTTCACTAACATCGGTTTATTTTGAACGACTCAAGCATATAGTCATATTATGGCTTCATGTACTAGCCATATGTTTAGTACCAAGGATGGGAAAAGCTTTCCTGATCTCCCAGTATAGAATGCAATACTATTTTTGCCCCTAAAGGCTTTAACACACGGGCGTGTTTTTGTCCAGGTATGTGGCCGTGAAAATCCCAGCTACAAAAAAGTCTGGTCCTGTGCTAGCCAGTAGAGCAAAGTGTGATTGTTCTCAGTAAGAGAAACCAAGTAATCTTGTAGACATGACACCTTTTAATGGCTAACAAGAATACATGATGTTATAGCGAGCTTTCAAACCTCTCAGGGTGCTTACTCAGGCCTAGGCCTCTTTCACATGGCCGTAGGCATTTTTACACCGCTGTAAAAGTGTGTGAACGGGTGTACAAATCTAAAGTTTGTGCACCCGTTCATATGGCCCATGCCCGTTGCATATACGTTGAGGCCGCAATGACATTCGGTGGGGAGAGCAGAGTTAAGCTGTCTCCCCCTCCCCTCTCCCTCGCCGGCTCACCTCCTCTCTCCTCTGGCTGTTTGCAATGGGTTAGGGTGGAGCTACATCCTATCCCCTCCCCGCCCCTTGTCCGCAACCAGGAATAGGAGGGAGCAGAGCGGGTCAGAGCTTAGCTTGGTCCTCGTCCTGGAGGAGAGAGGAGAAGAGAAGAGGGAGGGAGTCTAGCAGTTACGCTGCTAAACTCCCTCCCACCTCCCTTCTCCAGCCACTGTTATTGGCTCTCATAGGAGTCTATGCAGTGCCTGATGTATTCTGGGCAGAAAGATAGTCCCAGGACTATCTTTCCTGCCCGGCGCTATATTGGCCGGCCGGGCGCTTTTACACCATGGGAATACGTTTGTGTGATCTGATGCATTGAAGTCTAAGTGGAGCATATCTAAAGACGTATTTATATTAAAACATATACACATAAACACATGGGATGGCACCAACATGGTGAGCTTAATTTGCACTTCGATAAATACCAGAGTAAGGATAAGAGAGCACAGATGTTTTGTGATTAATAGCACTTGGATAAATACCAGGGAGGGATGAGCATAACAGTAAACAATTTGTCCAGTGAGAAGGAATGTGAAAGTTTATAGTTTCTAAATTTGGAGGTTTGGGGTTCATTCTCTGGGGTGCCACCTCTGATCTACAAAACACGTGAGCAATTCCAAAAGGAGACTCTCCTAAACGGTCTCCAAAATGTCTACTCTGTTTTGCCTATAATTACCTGCAAACTTTATAGCACCCTCACAGGTGGCTGTGGAAAAACAATGTTTTCCACTGTTTGTGCGCATTTCACCGGTATGGAGCGTAGTTGCACTTGAACAAGTGTTTTTTTTTCCCAAAAAATAGCCTAGTCCTATCTTTTCTCGTCTGTATAATTAAAGTGTGAGAATTTCGATAGTGAAAATGAAATCCCTGAAATCATTGAAATCAGTGGTTTTGTTTTGTCCCAGAAGGGCCAGAAAACCGCGGGACATCGTAGAGGACGGAGGTAAATACTTTCAGCTCCCCTTGTGGATCCGATCTCTTAGGGGAGATGAATCTTTGACTTTATTTCACTTTGTATTTACTTTTATGTGCTCGTAAATCGCATGACCGGGGGTTGCTCACCGCGGCCCTACATGACAGCTGCAGGCTCTTGGCTACCTCTGGCAGTGAGCTGTCACACACACAGCTCCTGTGGCTTTAATCCCCAGGTCAAGCATATTTTTACGGCCCAGGGGATTAAAGCCCTGATGCCTAGCATATAAAAGCACTATAGGACGGTCACTAAGGGGTTAAACACTACGGCATGCTTTACTCTTGTGATCCATCCATGATAATCAAAGCCGCATTACGGGACAAAACAAAACCATTGATTTAAATGGTTTCATTTTCACAATCGGGATTCTCACCTGTTGATTGTATGAGTGAGAAAAAATAGGACTGAGGGCTTATTCACAGTGCTGTTGGCGCAACTACCCTCCATGCCGCCGAGCAAAGGGAAGATCTCCCCCTTCACAACTTTTGAAACTCTGTGCAGGAGTTTGTAAAAAGAGGCGGGAAGATAGGTGCCACCTGATCTTCCCGACTCAATATATTCACTACGTGCAGAAAAGATAGGGCAGGTCCTGTCTTCTCCTTGCCGAACAAATCATGTCTGGGAAAAAAGGTGGTAAAAACAAAACCACTGAAATCCTGTAGAGATCAGTGGTTTTGTTTGTCCCATTATTATATGGCTGTGATTATCATAGCCGTACAAGGGGATAAAACCATGCTCGTCTGAATCCACCCTTACCCTAGCTTTCCCGCATGTAGTTAATAGTACGGGCTGGAATGATAGGATGGGACCTATCTTCCCGCATTTTTTTTTTCAAGTTCTTGTGTCGCAGGGAACTATGGTCGCAGGGTTTGAGCGAGTAGAGAAAAAAATAAATAAAACCCATCCATGCACAATTGCACTGGCGAGCTTAGTTGCGTATATGCCCGTCTGAAACCATCCTCGTGGACATGCATGACATAATGATGACAACTGTCAGTAGAGCGTACCAGAAAACAACAATCTGAAATATATTTCCTCTGATCTGACACAAAATCACAAGATAGCTTCTCATCCAAACAGATGTACTGTAAACTAAATGTCAAAGATGTCATCATCATCAATGACCTCATGTGATAATACAATTGTGTACAATCTGGGTTTAAATTGGATTTTAGAAAATCTTACGTTTAATTTTTAGATGTTAAAAGCAAAACAAAGACTCATTTGATTCTCTTGCAGCTTCAAACCCCCAAACCTGCTCATTTTAATACAGCAAACTATAGACTTCTATCTCAGCATCTGACATTTACTGTTTCTCCTTGTGCATTACTGCATCTGCTATGATACTTAGTCAACCCAATTTTCTGGCTAAGCAAAGTTCATACACGAAAAATGTGTTGCAACTCCTTGCATTCAGTTCAAAGACATATAAAAATGGTATCCGTAACATCCCAACTTGCTCGTAAACCTGAAAATTACAAATGTTGATTATGAATATGCAGACATTTCAATGCATATTGCATGATCCTTACAACTGCTTGAATACTGAATCTCACATTGTCTGGCTGTATCATTTATAATTAAAGGATGCTTCCCCTTTATGTAGACATTTCCCATTATAATAGCTCAGCTTATATTAAGTAACAGCACGGTCACTTCTATTAAGGAAGTACAATGGTGAGGAAAGAGGTAGGTCTGGCAGGAAAACAGGAGCTAACTACTCTAATGGCTGCATGGTGCAGCTCTCTACCTTTTGAACTTCTATTAAAAGAGAAATTAGGGGAAATACGGTGAATAGTGATAATGGTCTTGTATTGTGTGTTTGTACACAAAGTGCACAAAGGTGGGTGAAATGATGCCAGCTGAAGACTAGATGGCAGACCTCAAGTTCACCTATAGCAGCCACCTTTTCTTGGTACTAACGGTGTCTCCCAGTACTCAGATATCCCCAGGACTTACAGTAGAGCTGAATATTGTTACAACCAGACAACAAATATATGAAGTATGTATTAACACAACTAGTAAAGATAGATGCAAGAGTAGAAACTCACCAATAGATGAGAAAAGCAAAATAGTGATGAGAATCAGATGATAATGATAATGACGATGGTCAGAAGATGGGGCAGACTGTTGCATATAATGGAAATAACCCAACAATACTGAAAGAGTTATTCCCAAAATAGACTTTTATCACCACTGAGACCCCCACCTTTCTTGAGAAAGAGGATCCCATGTCCCCGTCTCCTCCTTACTATGGGCTTACCGCACCACCAACATTGAAGAGGAGACTGAAGGGAGTGGAAGTCGCGCATGTGTGGTGCAGCTTTTCATCTTCAAAGGACTGCCCAAGACAGTTGAGCACTCATACTTGGCTATTTCCATCAACCTCATTGAAATGAATGCAATGATGCTGTGCATCAGTGGCTGCAGTTCCATTCAATCTCTACATTACTGTAGATGAATGCACAGGGCCACAGTGACAAGGAGAGGGGGACATGACAAGAGACATCCATTCTTGGGATGAGTGATGGTCTCAGCAGTGAGATTCTGACAATTATTTTTATCACCTATCCTATGGATAGGTGATAAAAGCTGACTTTGATAAGACTACTTTAGCTGTAACACTAGTTTTTACAAGGCCTTTCCCTAATTTATTTCTGACACTGACCCTAACACCCATGCTGGCCAATGGATAATGCTGCTGCATCGGCAATGTAGGAAGCAACAGAGAATACTAAGAAGTGCAGGCACCAATGAATATATGAGCGATAATATGACTAGACAGACCCATTATTGAGCAATAACATGGCACATGCTGCAATGGTATGGTCTCATTCATCTGCTGGGGGTGAGCATAGGAAATCAGGTCCTGCTTTAGCAGCTACTGTGGCAAGATTGGGCCTAGTGGATAGCAGGGAAATCCATGTGATGAGGAAGATCAGAGTCTTTAACTAGAGATTTTAGGCAATGGTCACTGTGGCTATGGTGACCTAATGATGGTCGGAGACATCAGTGCAGCCCAGAAAGAGTCAATGTGAGGGAGGAGAAAGAAGCTATTTCCCATCTTTATCAGAGGACAATGATGCAGTGATGACCAGTCTGCTGAGTAGACCTTTGACAGACATGCCAATGAAACTGACATCTCCATCCCTGCTATACTGCTACGGTAGGTGAGAAAAAGCCAGGTCCAGGATGAGAGGCACAGCATCAGAGTTAATTGGTGCTGCCAGAGTAATTCATGGTTTGGCCTCTACATCAGGCAACAGAACTGAGGGAAAGATGAGTGCCCTGTGTGAGTGAACACTGCTGTAGGAAAGAAGACCCCAAGCCCATGATATCACCCATGTATCACCCAATGAGACTAGTAATAGAGACTATGTGCATAGTTTGAGGCCACAAGGTCAGTGAACCAAAGGACTGGAACTGTTTGTACTTGTCAAAGTAATGTGTTTCTCTTCATGTAGTGAAATATGTAAACAGGGTGAGGCAACTGGTGTAATAATGAGAAAATTAACTTCCAATGTGTAAAAGTATTCATTGCAAGGGAGGCAGCATTTTTTAGGGGTGGAGATGTTATTAGTGGCCATCTTGAACTCTGCCATATTGAATTCAGCTCAAGTTTTTTAATTGGAAAGGGTGTTATGTGATATATCAAACTTTGCTCAAATTTAATCAGAAAAGTGGAACAAATTTTGAGTGATCAAAAAATGTTTTTTTATGCTGGCTAAAAAACAGCGCTAAATGAGAATTGAAAGAATAGCGCATGACTGCCCGCATTTACATGTAATGATTATTGCTCACTTTCAGCCGTTTGAATGCATTTTGAGCAATAATCTTTGCATGTAAAAGAGCTGTAAGTATGACATGTCAAAATTTAAAAAGGTATAACTTTTTAACTTAGTCAGGTAGCATGCATTGAGCCCCCTGAAATTATATTCAGTGCCATCACCCAACCCTTCCCATTGATAGGAATGGGAATTTGGACTACAATAGCAAGCCAGGCCTCTGCTGGGCTGTCTGCTTCTAGCAGAAATCAGCTCTGTGCCCTAGTGCAGTGGCCAGTGAAAAGCTGATCCGTGAGGATCCTGAGCAGTGGATTCAAAGGAAATGGGAATTACAAAGGAAGGGCTTATACTTCCCCTTACTGCTGGATCCACTTCTGGCTTTCGCACAAAAAACTACAACAAAAACGGCAGGGGTGTTTGTTTTTTTTTAATCCTTTGTCTGACGCCCCCCTGAAAAGAACAGTTTTATTAAAATCACAAAAATATGACTTCTATAAATAAGAAGACATAAAATGTCAACTATAAATTAGTTATAATTTCATAAAATAGAACTGATATAAACTTACTACTTGCTCATGAAGCACAGCTGATTTAGCAGAAAAGGCAATCAAAAATTCATCCAAACATGAATCCAGATTTTGATTTTCCTTAATTTTAGGTTGCAAAGAAAACAGGAGACATCTGTTGATGAGAAAAAAAAGCAATCAACCAAAAATCTACATGGCAAATATGTTTAAATGAGAAGAAAAAAAAACACAAGCCGGAAACAATGATTAAAGTAATCTGTTCTGTAGAATGGCCTGAGTATAGCTCACCCCAAAAACAATAGGACTAAGTTAGAAACAATGTAGAGTATTTGGGAAATAGGGAATAAATTGTGTCTGGGATTGTAATTATTGAGAAAGAAATGGCATGCTGAATAGCTACTCAACATGCAAAGTGCTTTGTGAATTCTCAAATAGAGGTAATCAGTAACAATAATTAAACTTGACGTTAAGCATTCATTTGATGATTCTATCATCCATAGTGTGCTATGCCCCCCTCAGATTTAAGAGAGGCTCCATTTACTTGCCTATTTCAAATGTTGTGAGACTTTAATGAGCCGTTGCATTAACGTGTATTTTTTGTGCTGGCAAATTGCCTGGGTAGTGCTTACAACCTATATCTTTATCCTCAGCAGTTTCAAGATATAAACGGAACATCCAAACTATTATGCTACTGATTTTATCAGGAAATTGTTAGTAATTAAATGAACACAAGGGCGGTTTGGAAAAAAAAAGTTGCTGTTTCTGTGGCAGTTTTTGATGCTGTTTTTTTGGAGTCAAACGTACATATGAATTCAGTGGGAATAAGAAATATCCATCCTTCTATATTTCTCATGTCTTTTGAATCCACTTCTGGCTTTGACTCAAAAAACTACACAAAAAACTGGCTCAAAAATTGCAGATTCTTTGTACCAAAAAAAAAAATGTGTATGAAATATGAAAATCAGGGTAAAATGTTGAGACATTTAATGACTATCCTGTTTCAGGACAAAGTTTTGTCCCAAGACTGGATGGTAGGTATATTACCTGCAGTTGTTCTTCTCTGCCATCCCTTTGATCTGCCAGTTTTGGGTTCTGTTACTGGCTGTCTAAGATGGCCAACACAATCCTCAGACTATTTAATCCCCAGAGTGTATTGGTAGTTAGTTATAGATTACTAATGAACTATACCTGCTCGATGATTGGCTGCTCATGTGATAAGCATTGACCAATCAGAGAGCAGTGTGCATTTGGTAGGTGAAAAATTGTTGTAGCCATCTTGGACAGCCAAAAACATAGCTCAAAACTGGCAGATCGGAGGGGTGGTAGAGAAGAACACCTGCAGGATGTATACCCCCTATCCCTCATGTCTCAGGAAAGAATTTTGTTCAGAAAGCGGAGAATTATTTTAAATATTTCAAAAACAGGTACATGGCAAATAAAATGGCTGTCATGTTTATATCATTAACTAATGTTCAATTTTGGTACATTGCTTTGCTGCCTTCACCACCAAGTACAAAGTATATTCAGATTTCTAGAGCTAATATTCAAGCCAGTATACAGATTATTTTCATTCCATCATGCCAAACCTGTAGGCAGTTCATTTTCAGGTAAATGGGAAACCTACAAAGGTCAGGTATTTTATTGGTGATACAATATGCATATGTAAATAGATAGATAGATAGATAGATACTCTATTAGAAGATATACAATTTAAAAGATTTTTCATTGATAATAATAACATTACTAATATACAATTGCAGACATTTACTTGGACTAGTGTTTCATACATCGGTCTAAGTTAAGCGTGCACCAGTATTCCTGTGACAAATGTATTAAGAGGTGCAAGGCTCTTAATACGTTTGTAACATCTGACGGCTCTTTCATGTGCCAGTTGGAAATCTATGCCACCTGTGAGCTTGAATAGATTTTTGCAATAATTTACATATATTTTAGTGATGGAGATGTTATTGAATGTACTCAGAGCCAATTGCAGCATCCAGGGTGTCAAGATAGGCAGTGAGGAACATAAGGTTGCTCTGTACGCAGACGATCTGCTGATGTATGTCACCAACCCTAGAGTAGCACTCCCATGTATTCTGAAGGAATTTGAGGAGTTTGGCAAGCTATCTAACTTCAAAGTTAACGTTAATAACTCTGAGATACTTAATGTAGCTTTACCTAGGGAGGAAAAAGAATCCTTACAATTAGCATTCCACTTTGCCTGGAGGGAGGATGGGATCAAGTACCTGGGGACGGTGATAACAGCGGACTGTGATAATCTCTTTGAGAAAAACTACAGTCCATTGATCACAGCCCTAGAGAAGGACCTGGATAGATAGAAGACTCTCCCACTGTCTTGGTTTGGGAGGATAAAAAAAGATTAAAATGTTAAAAAGGTTAAAGACCCTAAAGGAAATATTAGAAGGAGGAGACCCCCCCCCCCGGCCGAAGCTTGGTACCAGTACCTACAATTATGCCACTACATTAGGTCTTTGGGTAGCCTACAACAACTGGGGAGACCAATTATGACCTTCAAGAAGACCCGCATGTGAAAACCGGACACCCCATTAGATGTTTCTTCTCTCTATAAATCTATTATAGGTGGATACATCTGGAAGAAACAGGACATTGGAGTTGACCTGGGAAAGGGAGCTAGGAATAGACTTTCTGGTGGAGTCTTGAGAGAAGACATGTTATGACCCACAAGATGAACATATCTAGCAGAATACAGGAGCTTAAGTATAAAATTCTAACACAATAGTATAAGACCTCAGCGGGGTTAGCCAGCGTATACCCCCAGTATCCGGATCTTTGCTGGAGGTGCCTTGGTGGGCAAGGGACCTTTGTCCACTTATGGTAGTCCTGCACACTAATTCAGCCACTATGGCGAGAGGTGGGAGCTCTGTATGCAGCTATTTGTAAAAACTCGCTCAACCTGACCCCTGAAATGGCACTATTGTCCATGATTCCGGGATCATTGTCTCGAGCAAAAAACTCCTTATTGCGCTTATTTATAAAAGCGATGAGGCAGATTATCCTTAGGAGATGGACGTCCATGACTTCCCCTTCAAGACTGATGTGGCTGGAAGCCATGGACAACCTAAAACACATGGAGGAACTTTATTCCAAAGACGATATGCGATTTTCTAAATTTTACGATACCTGGGCGGTTTGGCTGGAGTTTCATGCTTTGTTTGAGCTGGGTGCATGGTTAATTAATGGCATTGTCGCCCCCTGAACAGATTTGACACACCCTCTAGCAATGAAAACACAATATGATCCGACTGTGAAATTACCTCAGAGGTTTACTCAGACTGGACAGACTTTCCCTGTACCCTTAGCCCCCCTCCTTCTTTTCTGGGTTTTTCCAACATCTTCATAATCACATTCTATTTCTTTATAAGGTTTAGATACCTTACTTTTTCTTCCTAGCCCCCAGATAATGGGATATTCTGCAATAAATGCAAGGGGTTATTTTATGTTTTGTTTTGCTATGTTTTATCAGAAAATCTGCACAAGTTGTTGATTAATCCCGAAACATACAGGAGTGAGGTAATTTAGCCTTGTCTTAATTACATTCTGATTTCTCCTGTGAAAGCATTGTTATATCTGATACAGCTAATCAAATACTTTTGAACCATAATTTACACATCTGATGAGCCACATGCTGCCCTGGCCACTAATAGTAGATGCCACCCAATTTTTAAAAGAGTGGTGAGGCTCTGTGTACAGCTTCAAAAATCACAATTTTGACACATATGCCAAAACTGAAACTTTTGCTTCCCAGAAAACCTTCATACAAATATAATAAACATGCCCCACTACCCTTTCCCCTGCTCTAACTGCTGCAGTAGTGCATATATGGACTAAGGGGTAGATTTACTAAAGATCTCACCAGACTTTAGCAGCAGTGAGAAGGGGGAAGATACACCAAAATTTATTAATAGGTACATGGTAATAGGTACTTGGAACAGCTTTTGGATGTCCATACACTGAAACTTGAAATCTATGCCAGGTATGATCTGGAGTAGATTTGAACTATAATTTATGCCAGTTTTAATGGAAATTATAGTAAAAATGGTAGTCTATGGAAGACCTTACTCCTTCCACTAAGCTCTGCCCCCTTGTTTTACAATTTTAGAAAAGTAAAAAAAGGTCAAAAAGTCGCAAATTAATGTGCACTAATTTGTGATTTATAATGCCACGATTGTGGCGCACAGCCCACAATAAATGTTCTTCAAAATTTTTTTTGCATTGACTTTTTGTTAAATTACTTCCACTCTTATCAATGTGTTCTTCTAAGTGGTGACATGGGAGGAGGTCCATAAGGAAATGTTTATTAAGGCTTTTCTGGTAACTCTAAAGCATACTAGATATTTAAATTACAACAGTATGTTAATTCAATTCTGTTGGGTTGCATTTCTTAAAAGCATTGAACCTCTTTAAAAATTTCAGTTCATTGTATGGACATAGAAGAAAAAAATGACCCGTAGGGACAGTGAATAACATATTTCCAGAATGAAATATCCTGTTATTATTGCTGGTTTTTGTAGAGGCTTTTTAATGGTTATCCGGTTCCATTCTACACCTCTGGTTTTGTGTGATTATGGATTATGTTCTTTTCAAACCACTTTTGAGATTTATTTTAAAAAATCAATGTTGTTTTGTTCTATTAATATGTTTTAATGTTCCTATTGATAAAATAAAGCTGCTAATATAGACAGACTAGTTATAGAATACCTTTTTGCTGGGCAGATGTATTTTTCTATCATGCTGAGTGACTCCTAGAGAGTGAAAGATAGAGATGCTTTCAAGTTATTTGTCTTCATTTTGTCTTTGTTATAACCTCGTTTATTGTTGCTTTGTGCAGAAATAGACAAACATACATAGACCGAAAGATTACTAAAAATATTTTTTTTTAAATCTCCTTAATGTGTTGTAAAGAATGGTTTTCTAATAGCTTAATGCAATAAGACCTGGAGTGCGTTACAAGTTTTTTAAAATTATAAGCAGAAATGCATCATTGACATTTCTAGACATTTTTAGCATTAATCTTTTATTGAGTTTTTGAGACACAAAAATTGAAACAGAGCATCACAGCACTGCATTCGCCATCTAGAAGTTGGTATGGGTCCGGTGTGACATGATGTCAGCACCGGACCACATGATGAGCCTAGAGGTTCAGGTGCAGAATAATTAATTATGTTTGTATTGCTGTTGAAAAAACATCTTCCAAGGCTTCATTCACACAGGAGCATAAACGGCGATGTTTTTACGCCCGACTGATATATACGAGCATCTGAGCCATTGGTTTCCAATGCATCCGTTCACATGGGCGAATATACAATGTGTAAAAACGTCGAACTGTGAGAAATGAACCATACGTGACCGAAATACACGCCAATGCATATACACTGGGCAAAAAGATAGTTTTGGAACTAACCTTTGTCCGATATACGGCGGTGGCTCCCATAGACTCCTATGGGGCTGCACAAAGAAAGGGAGGGGAGGCACTTTAGCAGTATCCAACACTACGAAAAGCTTACAGGTGCCTCTATATAGGCATTGGAAGGCATCCTGAGGATTTTTGCAGAGTGAGGGTTTTCCGGGGTTAAACATATTTTTTCGCAAAAAACGACGCTCATGGTTGTGTGAATGGGCGACAAAACGCTGGCCATGATCACAGAAAAATGTCAATTCATGCTAATAAACGGTGTGGGCGAGAAAATGTAAAAACACCTACGCTCCTGTGAAAGAGCCCTAACTGTGTCATTTTTTGATTGGCTGGCTGGGCTGCATGTTATTCCAGCCAGTTTATCAGGTGTTTTGCTGGGATATATAAACCAGCTCTGGGATTACACAGAAGCTGGTTATACTCAGTGTATACTGGTCAGTGTGTTGTACTGTGGTGTTACATGTTAAATGTACTCTGTTACTAGTTCTTGGACTCCAGTGAGTTTGGGGTGTGGTGTATCTTTAGGATTATACTTTATCTTATTTTAGTTTGTTTCTCTGCATATCCGCTTTCTTTCTTTCTGACTTAAGGCCTTGCTTCTTTTAGGCAGTGGGTTGCCCTTTTTGGGGTGGGTGCTCCAATTTGAAGCAGGTCCAGTCAGGGTTGTACAAGGAGTCTAATGAGGTACTAGATTTTATGTACCCCAGTTAGTCTGTCATATCCTATGTCTAATTTCTATTATTTTCCAGTAAATTCATTGCTCAGTCGGTCTGGGCTACAAGCACCTTTGATTCCGACCATCGTTATATCATCTGACCTGGATAGTCATGACAGAGTTGAGTATACATGTTAGAGGAATCCAGACAAAAACGGCTGACATTTTATGGAAGACATGAGATTCTTATTAAGGGTAATCACGCTGGCTGAAGCTTTGCATAGCATTGCTATGGAAAACGCCGGCCCCCTGTCCACGAGCGGAGAATCATTGCGATTCTCTACTCGCAGCGGGCAATTCGCATCATGCTACGAATTGCCCTGATTCTCCACGGTCAGCCTATCTATTAGATTAGGCTGACTGTCGGAGATTCGTCTGCGGCTCCTGCTCCCAGGCGGTGGCTCCCACGGCGGATATCCGCCGCAGGATACCGCAACTCCCGCGGATAGGGGGCCTAAATGTAATCTATTTCAGGGAAGTAAATAAACAAAGAAAAGATAAAGTGATTAGTAAATAGTAATATTTAGTTTATTTAGTGTATTTAATAATACTTTCTATTTAGTTGATTACTATTCTTCATATGAATGACATATACAAACTTAGGGGGAGATTTTTAAACTGTCTAAAAGAAGAATGGTTTCGTTGTCTATACCAACCATTTATAGCACAGCGTTCATTTCCGACAGTGTTTTTCTTAATTTCCTTCAGTTTTTATAAAGCTGTGGTATAATCCTTTTCACTTTGTGTTCTTCTGTGTACATAGTATACAATCTATTAGAATAAGAATAGAGGTGGAATCAGCAGAATGAGACTAGGAATTTTAATTAGGTATTTCTGAACAAAGCACATGCGAAATGCGCCTTGTGGTAAAGCCACACACCTCTCTCTTGGTTGTACTAAGAGTATGCATTAAAAACCTTTTTCTTTACTAGTTGATTGTCTTTTTTTGTATAGACTCCAAGGTGTTGTTAGTGCATTGTTGCTAAACAGTGCAATGTTTAAAGGGAATGAGAAAATGATTTTTTTTAATCTAGCTTTTATGTTAAACATTTTTTTTTTTCGTTTTTCGTGTCACTATGTATATTTTTACAAACATTTTAATTTCTTGCAGTTTTCACTCTAGCCACTAAGCCCAATATCAATCTGAGACTTCCAGTTCTGTACAGGAATCTCAAAAAACACAGAAACAAAAATGGGGCTCATTGACTTCCAAGGGAGAGTGTTCTAGGTATGTTCTTTGATCTGTGCAGAGGTCATTGTGCAAGGTTAGGGCAAGA
This sequence comes from Eleutherodactylus coqui, assembly GCF_035609145.1. Classification (NCBI taxonomy): domain Eukaryota; kingdom Metazoa; phylum Chordata; class Amphibia; order Anura; family Eleutherodactylidae; genus Eleutherodactylus; species Eleutherodactylus coqui. Next base: position 93,624,079 of record NC_089845.1, on the reverse strand, counting down.
TGAGCTCTGAACATCATCTATTGTTAATGGTGGATTCTGTGCTAAAGATTTACAGTGATGCCTCAAGTTACTATGGTCATAGGCTATAATATTTTCAACATTCAATGTTCTTGCTGCGGCCATTGTAATTTAAAATCTGATTCAGCATTCAGTAGAATCATAGAATAGTTGGAAGGAACCTAAAGGTTCATCGGGTTCAACCCTCTGCTTAATGCCGGATTCACTCAATAATCCCACACATATGTCTGTCCAGCCTTTGTTTGAACACTTCCATTGAAGGAGAACTCACCACCTCCCGTGGTAACCTGTTCCACTCATTGATTACCCTCACTGTCAGAACATTTTTCTAATATCTAATCTGTGTCCCCTCCCTTTCAGTTTCATCCCATTGCTTCTAGTCTTTCCTTGTACAAATGTGAATAGGGTTAATCCCTCTGCACAGCCCTTCAATATTTGTGGACAGTTATTAAGTCTTCTCTCCACCTTATTTTTTTGTAAGCTAAACATTCCCAGATATTTTAATTGTTCCTCAAAGGACATGCCTTGCAGACCACTCACCATCCTGGTAGCTCTTCTCTGAACTTGCTCCAGTTTGTCTATGTCTTTTTTAAATCAGGGTGCCTAGAACTGCACACGATATACCAGATGAGGTCTGACTAAGAATAGAGAAGGATAATTACCTCACGTGATCTAGACTCTATGCTTCTCTTAATACATCCCAGAATTGCGTTTGCCTTTTTTGCTGCTGCATCATATTGTTGACTCATGTTCAGTCTATGATCTATTAGTATACCCAAGTCTTTTTTCACATGTGCTACTGCTTTGCCTAATTCCTCCTATTCTGTATGTGCTTTTTTCATTTTTCTTGCCCAGATATAGGACTTTGCATTTCTCCTTGTTAAATACCTCTCTCTCTCTCTTCTCTACTGTTAGCTATCCCTCCCAGCTTTGTTCCATGGGCAAATTTGATCAGTTTTCCCTCAATTCCCTCCTGCAGTTCTGTGGCACACATGATTTGCTTGAAAGTCCAACTGATCATCATGGGTATTTCACTGCTAAAACACATGTATTACTGAAGTGCATGAACTGGCTAATTGTCAATTAGCACCTCCTTACAGTACAGTGCAGTACAACACATTAACTACCGATCTTTACCTGTGCCAAGTAATCTTGTAGATATAATACTTTTTAAAGGCTAACAAAAATACATGACGTTACAGCAAACATTTGGGCCTTCTATCGACCCTTCATCAGGCAAAATGGAACTGGTTTGGATGGGGCACATATATATATATATATATATATATATATATATATATATATATATATATATATATATACACACAAATGCAGAGAGGAAACCTATCTTGATCTAAATACAAATGTTTACACACAGAAATTTGAGACTGTTTTGCACTCAAAACGTAAAACACCAAACAAACTGAACTGAGAGATAAATAATTCTTCAGTCCACTGAGCTCAGGAATGTCATAGTTTTATTATGTGTGTTGTCTCTCCTTTAACCTGCACATAGAAGCAGATGGAACCACTGCAGCACCACCTATAGGATGGCAACATTCTTACAAATCAGTTTCAGAACTTTTATAAAGTTAAAAAAAAAAAAACAAGCAATGATTGGGAAGAGGACATCCCTCTTGACCTCCTTCAGACCTTTCATATTCTCCACTCATGGTTTTTTCGTTTTACCTAATGGATGCTCCTTTGGACACCAGGTGAGAACTTCTCCATGTTACATTTCTGGAACACTGTGCATACTATACAGGACCCTGAAGAAGTTCCTGTTCTCATCATAGAAAGTGATTTACAGTCTCCAGCTGTTCTTTCTGACTTTAATATGTAAGGACTTGCCTTTTATGTATTAGTTATCTGCCTGATTTTTCTTTAATTGTCATTTTGTATTACTTTTGGCTGACATTTCTCCAGTTTTCCATGGAGTTATGGTTGCAACATACATTATTTTCCACATACAATGGTTGTCCCGAAACCAATAAATATTGTATGTTGAGGGATCACTTGTATATATGTGTTAAGTTTGATTGTAACACTAAATGTGTTGATAATGACATTACTGCAAAAAAGTGATTTTTAGAGCAAAAAGACATGGACAAAAAAATGTGGCCGGTTGCTGTAATTTTTATGATAGACGCTCCAATACTTATTGTCTTGTCATAGTGGTAAATTCAATAATGCAAGAGTATATCCACATGGAGCAGATTTACCGCGGATGTGTGAAATACTCGTAGGCTGGTTTCAGATGGATGTATGGAAACATGTCTATAATACAGATCCGTATTACAGATGTGTTTCAGATGACGTTACAACTGTATGTCATCAGTATTTTTTATCAGTATTTGCCTCCGTAGATTTTATTTTTTACTGGGCAAACACTGGTCAGTATTAACCTAATAGAAAATAATAGCAATGTGGGGCAAATACACAAAAAATAAGTCATGCTGCATTCTTAAAAAGATACATAGATTTACATTAGCTCCGTATTGCGGTCCAGAAAACACGAACCAAATAGAGAGCTAAAATACGCTCATCTGAAAGCAGCCTTAGACCGTCAACTAGTCCCCCATCATTCCATCATCATTTCCCATTTTCTAGTCCCCATCATTTGAGCACTGCATATTTTTAAATGAAAATGTATTTTTCAATAAAGCTTACTGTATTTGATGAGTGAATACTCCTGATTCATTTTTTATGTAGGTGGTATATGATTTCAGAAGAAGTCTCATTGTTAATTTCTAAGTATGGCTATATATGCCTCTAAAAAATTTTCAATCCTTTTGCCTGTCTAGTCTTCTGTTTACACAACCCACAGTATTTTCAGGAAGAATAGTGACAGAAAATACAGAATAAACTTAGTAACATTAACTACTCATCAAGATGCAGCCAGAATATATTTTAAATAGTTGTTTTATGCTCAGCAACCATGTGATTAAATGGATCTGAATAGAAACAGCAGTTTGTAGCAGTCAGTTCCAATCTTGAACAATCGTACTTAAAGGTAAAATGTAATGGTTGGGATTTTGTCATCAGGTGACAATAATTAGAGACCCAAACTTGGCGAAACTGTTATTCCTTTCCCTGCTATTGGAAAAAGATTAACGAGTGCTATTGAGGAGCTGGAATACAAGTAATGCTCACTGCTAACCGACCTGTAATTTGGAATGGCACCCATTATAAGCACAGTTAAGACATCACTGGAAATGTGTGTTTGAACTAATGACTGAAAGACAGCATAGAACTCTAATTGAGTCAAAGTGACTGTTACCAGGTATCAGTAATGCCTGAGCTTCCATAAGAGCATCATTATATGTTGAAGACTTGGTTTAACTGTGGAGACAGAAGTTACTTGAGCAACAGATTTTTATCTTTCAGCGGATCCTAAATGCACAATCATTACTGGCTTTCAGTTGCTTAATTGCTCTGTCAACATACAATATGGCTTACCATAAAAGCTCTGTGAGAAGAGAAAAGATTGTAGTTTGGAAAATGACAGCAACACCTTGTAGCTAAATATAATTGCAATATATTATTAAAAATAATTGTAAAGTGTCAGCTTTGCTACATAGTCCAGGTGGACAAAAGCACAAATGTCATTAATAAATATGACCATTTTACAATTGTGGTAAATTTCAATAAAACCTTTACAGATCTGATGTTGACAGTAAAGAATTGTAATAAAAAAGTAAAATGCATCTAAAGAAAACTAACTGCAATAACCTTTGTTAAGTCAAAATTGCCTTAAGAGGGAGAGAGATTGAGAGAGAGAGAAAAAAAAAAAAAGCTCGGCACCCGGTGGGTTCAATACAAAAATGCTTGAGTCCCCCATTGACTTCAATAGGGTTTGTTACTCGAATAGCGCTGTCGAATATTACGAAAAGCTGAACTCGAATAACGAGCACCTGAGCATTTTGGTACTCGCTCATCTCTATTGATGACCTATCCTCAGGATAAGTCATCAATACCTGATCAGCGGGGGTTCACCGCTTGGGAGTCCATCTGATCAACTGTTAAGGAGCACGCTGCCCCTGGTAAAATACACAGACCCCAGCTAAGAAAAAGTGCCTTATCTTTAAGGGTAGAGTCCTATGTTGTGATATATATCTCATACAGTCAGGGGCGTAACAATAGAGGGTGCAGGGGATGCGGTTGCATCCGGGACCAGGAGCCTTAGGGGGCTCATTAGGCCTCTCTTCTCCATATAGGGAGCCCAGTACTAGGAATAAAACATTATATTTTGGGCCCAGTTACAGATTTTGTATTGGGGCATTGCATTGTTGGCCTCTATGTATAAAGCTACTAAGATGTAAATTCATTACTTTGGTAAAGATTATTTCAGGAATCTGTCCTGTGAGACTATAGTGCATAACAATATCATGCGATGAAGAAAGTAGTGAAAAGGGGAAATGAGCTAATCTAGTAGACTTGGAGTTAGAAGGAAAATAAGAAAGGCAAACAGCAAAGAAAAACAATTCAAAATCCACTTTAATCATCCGCATAAGCTTACGGTCTAGACATTTTTACAGCTTGCTTTCTAAAAACATATTTATTATTGTTCTGAAAAATATTATATGGAAAAAACAAACAAACCATTATCTGATAATTCTCTAATTTCTTCCAAACTTTGCAATAAAAACAAGTCTGTTACCTTGCATAAACTCAGCAGGGACATAAATACAAAAATATAATTTTCTGTTTTATAATTTAATATTGTGTTCCTCAATATTCTTCTAGATTATTTATGCTTGACAGTATTATGTCAATATATTATGTAGCAGAAAAAGACCGTTTGCATTTACATAACCACATAGGCACAAGTCCTACAGTTTGCAATGCAGTTAAAACTAGGTGATGGTAAATACGTTGGTGCCAAAAAAGGCAAATAAATTATAAGAGTTATACTTGTATTGGCCAACCAGAAAAATAATTGCAAGCTTTGACGCACGGCAGACCCTTCATCAGGGGAGTTCATAAATTAATGAATGTATCACTTCTATAATACTGTGTATTTTTACACTAAAGTATTTATAGTACATATGCCCTAATAAGATATATGGTTGTGATATAGGAGAATCGCTTCTTTTTGGTGGTAGAAACAGTATATCTAGCCTGTCCAAATGTGTGGCTTACCTCAACTTCCACCTGGCAAAAGCTGCTGGTTGATGGAAGTTAGAGAAGGTAGACCAGTGTTGTTTTTTTTTAAGGGATTGCCTACAACTGATTTCCCCTGTAACATGATATAGACTTTACTAACGCGTTATTTTTTGCTGTATATCACAATACAGTTTAACAAATGACTTGCAAATGTATATTGGCCAAACATATGCAAAACAGTCACTCTTTTAACAATTTGGCTTGTGTAGTCTATGGGATGTTTGCCTATAAAATAAGCGGACTTCACAAAGTATATGCTGAGCGTAATGATCTAGTACAGTCTAAACACAGTCTAAGATGTAAGTTAAAGGGGTTGTCCCGCGCCGAAACGGGTTTTTTTTTTTTTCAATAGCCCCCCGTTCGGCACGAGACAAACCCGATGCAGGGATAAAAAAAAACAAAACGGGTAGTACTTACCCGAATCCCCGTGCTCCGGTGACTTCTTACTTACCTTGTGAAGATGGCCGCCGGGATCTTAACCCTCGGTTGACCGCAGGTCTTCTGTGCGGTCCATTGCCGATTCCAGCCTCCTGATTGGCTGGAATCGGCACACGTGACGGGGCGGAGTCACGAGGAGCCGCTCTCTGGCACGAGCGGCCCCATTCAGAAGGGAGAAGACCGGACTGCGCAAGCGCGTCTAATCGGGCGATTAGACGCTGAAGATTAGACGGCACCATGGAGACGGGGACGCCAGCAACGGAACAGGTAAGTGAATAACTTCTGTATGGCTCATAATTAATGCACAATGTACATTACAAAGTGCATTAATATGGCCATACAGAAGTGTATAACCCCACTTTGTTTCGCGGGACAACCCCTTTAAATAGATCCATAGATTCCCATTCAGGGACATATCCAAAGATCCTCATTCACTCACGAAGACCTATTTGACCTCAGCTTCGGTGGTATCCATCAGGGTTTGCTATTTTTGCTCCACAAAATAGTGCAGTAGAGTGCAGAGATATCCAGGTAAAAAAAATAAGATACGGAGGCTACATTTAAAAACATGTATACCATGCAGTGTACATTTTTTTTTACAATGGCAGCCAATGTGTGAAGAATGCCACTAAGTGATATCTACTAAACATACGTGTCCAAACTTTCAGAAGGTTTCAGAAATCTTTTTAACAGACATCTTGGATAATATGAAAAAAGGTGTGGTACCATGTTAGCCAGTAGAGTAAAGTGTGATTGTTCTGAGTAAGGCCTCGTTCAGATGTTCAGGTTGCTACGGAAGCGCTCACATGGAGCTTTTTTACCAGCACAGAATCTACGCTGGTAAAAAAGATAGGAAAGCGAGTGCCAACTCACCTGTCAGCTCCGGCGCTGTCCATGGTGCTGACCACAGGCTCTTATGGGAGCGACGGCAGCACTCTGCTTGCAGCCCGGACATGTGAGCAGGCTTCTCCATTCGTTACTTAGTTTCTGCAGGCTTGAAAAAAATCAAACAATACTCAGCCTGTATAAAGAGGCAATGATTCATCATAAAAAGGATATGAATGACTGCCTGTTTACCGTACATGGAAGTGGGCGGCCATGAGAGATCCTCAGCCTGCTGTCTCCATTCACCAAGCGATCATCACATCTGTGTGAAAGTCCATGTGTGGTTATTGCTGGAATGTCTGTCGGGCATCTATGTTTACTGTGTGTTTTTTTTTCTTATAGGATATTTGACTGGATAAGGCAGCAGTTCCAATTTCATTTCAAAAACTCACTTTTTTTTTACAAATCACAAAAGCACAATGCATTTCTTTATCAACCAAAATAGTTGATATATTTTACTATAATAGAAGTGAGAAGCATTGTGGTGAAAAAAAAGTTTAATTTTTTTTCTGACGATAGTAGCTTTTATCTTGCATACCAGAAAAGCAAAATCTTTACCTTCATGTTTTAATATATATTCAAGGTAGATTAAACAGCACTGACCTTATCCCCTAACGCTGTATACAGTAATTGAATATATGTCATGCTTGTGAGGCCTCGATCACACGGGCGATTTTTTGCGTGATTTGCGCATGCGCATGCGACCGGCGATTTTATAGAACCATTGCTTTGCAATGGTATCGGACACATGGGCGCTTTTTATGCGCTTGTCCGATAAATTATAGAACAGAAATCGCAGCTCGCACCTATCTGCGATTCCTTGTGTTCTGTATATGTGCTCAATGGGGCCGGCGGCAGCAGCGCCGACCCCATTGAGAACATATACTATACAAATCATTCTCCTCTGCCACAGCTGTAACAGCTGTGGCAGAGAAAAATGATGTTTGCCCATTGAATTCAATGGAGCCGACAATACAGCCGGCTCCATTGAAAGCAATGGGCTGCCGGCGAGCGCGGGATGAATTTTTGGGAAGGGCTTAAAAATATAAGCCCTTCCCTGAAAATCATCCTAAAATGTGTAAAAATAATAAAAAAAATATATACTCACCTTGTCCGTGCAGCCGGAGTTCAGCCACGTCTGAACTGCTCTGTGTAGTATTCAGCAGGCGGGGATTTAAAATCCCCGCCTGCTGAATGAGCTGCCTCTGATTGGTCACAGCCTCACCAATCAGAGGCAGCTCTCACTCACCCATTCATGAATTCATGAATTGGTGAGTGAGTGCTGCCTCTGATTGGCTCCGCCAGGGACCAATCAGAGGCAGCCCATTCAGCAGGCGGGGATTTTAAATCCCCGCCTGCTGAATACTACACAGAGTAGTTCAGGAGAACTGCCGGCCGGCCACGGCTGAACTCCGGCTGCACGGACAAGGTAAGTATATGTTTTTTTATTATTTTTACACATTTCTGGATGAATTTCAGGGAAGGGCTTATATTTTTAAGCCCTTCCTGAAAATTCATCCCCGCTCGCCGGCAGCCCATTGCTTTCAATGGAGCCAGCTGCATTGCCGGCTCCATGGAATTCAATGCGCTGGACAGCACTCCTGTGCTCTGGCCCGTTTTAAAGGAAATGCGGCTAGGAGCAGATTTTTCCGGCAATTTTTCGGCCCCGGTTACGTGATTTGCAGATGCGCATCGGTCATGTGATCCACAAATCGTGGCAAAAAACGCCCGTCTGACCGAGGCCTGATACTGTATTTATGTATACTATTCTCAAATCCTTTGTAGCTCAGCCGGCATGTCTTTTTTTCCTCTTGCAAATAAAAAACATGTCTTTTACATTGACAAAAGAATCATTTGCAGATATTCAAATCTGTAACATACCTCTGGTGTCCCTATAAAGATCCTATCACACATAGCAGAAAATTCCACCACTGACAATTCTACACTAAAATTCATATGTATTACTCAAGGAATTTGATGCAGATTTGCTGCAGAAGTGTAGCAAAATTTCTAAAAGGAAAATCTGCCACAATTCCACCTCAAATCCACATGAAAATCTGTATATTAGACATGCTAATTTTTGTGCAGATTTGCTTATTGCAAAATTTTCTGTCACTTGTAAAAGTACCTTAAGGTTTCCTTCACATAATTATTTGGTTTTTTTTAATTGGCTTGTAAAAATGCTATAATTTATATGCATTTTTTTGCTAGCACTTTTGGCTGTCATTTTTTTGGCATTCATTTTTTGCAAGGATTTTTTTCTAATGTAAATGCATAAAAATTAGAGAAGAGCGAACGTACTCGTCCGAGCTTGATATTCGTGCGAATATTAGGGTGTTCGGGATGCTCGTTACTCGTAACGAGCACCACGCGGTGTTCTGGTTACTTTCAGTTTCCTCTCTGAGACGTTAGCGCGCTTTTCTGGCCAATTGAAAGACAGGGAAGGCATTACAACTTCCCCCTGTGACGTTCAAGCCCTATACCACCCCCCTGCAGTGAGTGGCTGGGAAGATCAGATGTCACCCGAGTATAAAAGTCGGCCCCTCCCGCGGCTCGCCACACATGCCTTGTGAGTTAGCTGAGGGAAAGTACTATTGTGCTGGTGCTGCTGTAGGGAGAGCGTTAGGAGTCAGTGTAGGCTTCAAGAACCCCAAAGGTCCTTCTTAGGGCCACATCTACCTGTGTGCAGGCTGCTGCTAGCAGTGTTTTTTTTTTTTTTTTTCTCAAAATCGGCAGTGCAGAGCATTGCACCCGGCATTAGGGACAGAAGTGGTGCATAGGCAGAGAGAGTGTTAGGAGTGAGTGTAGCCTTCAAGAACCTCAACGGTCCTTTCTAGGGCCAAATTTAAGCGTGTGCAGTACTGTGCTGGCTGCTGTTAGCAGTGTTGCATATTTTTTTTTTCTAAAAATCGTCTGTGCCGAGCATTGCACCCTCCATTGATACTACAGGGACAGAATTGTGTAGGCAGGGCCACAACACAGTTATTGTTCATTGAATATACGCAGTGGGTCCTTCCCTTTGCAAAAAAGGAAAAAAATTATATTTGGCCTGCCTGTGTCAGTCCTAAGGTCTCCGTGTACGTGTGTGCTGCGTGGACAATGTACAAAAATCAGACGCAACCAGCTACGGTTTACTGCAGGCTTGCGCCATTGTCTTTCCTGACTGGCAAATACCTGCTCTGCTAGAGTTAATAACTCTGCTACACTAAAGTTGTGTGACACTTTTTCAGGGCCACACTACAGTTCTAAAAGTTATTGTTCATTGAATATACGCAGTGGGTCCTTCCCTTTGCAAAAAAGGAAAAAAATTATATTTGGCCTGCCTGTGTCAGTCCTAAGGTCTCCGTGTACGTGTGTGCTGCGTGGACAACGTACAAAAATCAGACGCAACCAGCTACGGTTTACTGCAGGCTTGCGCCATTGTCTTTCCTGACTGGCAAATACCTGCTCTGCTAGAGTTAATAACTCTGCTACACTAAAGTTGTGTGACACTTTTTCAGGGCCACACTACAGTTCTAAAAGTTATTGTTCATTGAATATACGCAGTGGGTCCTTCCCTTTGCAAAAAAGGAAAAAAAAATATATTTGGCCTGCCTGTGTCAGTCCTAAGGTCTCCGTGTACGTGTGTGCTGCGTGGACAACGTACAAAAATCAGATGCAACCAGCTACGGTTTACTGCAGGCTTGCGCCATTGTCTTTCCTGACTGGCAAATACCTGCTCTGCTAGAGTTAATAACTCTGCTACACTAAAGTTGTGTGACACTTTTTCAGGGCCACACTACAGTTCTAAAAGTTATTGTTCATTGAATATACGCAGTGGGTCCTTCCCTTTGCAAAAAAGGAAAAAAATTATATTTGGCCTGCCTGTGTCAGTCCTAAGGTCTCCGTGTACGTGTGTGCTGCGTGGACAACGTACAAAAATCAGATGCAACCAGCTACGGTTTACTGCAGGCTTGCGCCATTGTCTTTCCTGACTGGCAAATACCTGCTCTGCTAGAGTTAATAACTCTGCTACACTAAAGTTGTGTGTCACTTTTTCAGGGCCACACTACAGTTCTAAAAGTTATTGTTCATTGAATATACGCAGTGGGTCCTTCCCTTTGCAAAAAAGGAAAAAAATTATATTTGGCCTGCCTGTGTCAGTCCTAAGGTCTCCGTGTACGTGTGTGCTGCGTGGACAACGTACAAAAATCAGACGCAACCAGCTACGATTTACTGCAGGCTTGCGCCATTGTCTTTCCTGACTGGCAAATACCTGCTCTGCTAGAGTTAATAACTCTGCTACATTAAAGTTGTGTGACACTTTTTCAGGGCCACACTACAGTTCTAAAAGTTATTGTTCATTGAATATACGCAGTGGGGCCTTCCCTTTGCAAAAAAGCGAAAACAGTATATTTGGCCTGCAGGCTTGCGCCAATTTATTTCCTGCCTGGGAAATCAAATCACTGGTAATACAGCATGCTGAGGGGTAGGGGTAAGCCTAGAGGACATGGACGTGGACGTGGCCGAGGACGCGTAGGCCCAAGTGAGGGTGTGGGCACAGGTTGAGCTCCTGATCCAGGTGTGTCGCAGCCGACTGCTGCGCGATTAGGAGAGAGGCACGTTTCTGGCGTCCCCACATTCATCGCCCAATTAATGGGTCCACGCGGGAGACGTTTATTAGAAAATGAGCAGTGTGAGCAGGTCCTGTCCTGGATGGCAGAAAGTGCTTCGAGCAACCTATCGTCCAGCCACAGTTCTGCGCCGTCCACTGCTGCAAATCCGAATCCTCTGTCTGCTGCTCCTCCTTCCTCCCAGCCTCCTCACTCCACTACAATGACACATGCTCAGGAGCGGGAACACTCCCAGGAACTGTTCTCGGGCCCCTGCTCAGATTGGGCAGCAGTGGTTCCTCTCCCACCAGAGGAGTTTATCGTCACTGATGCCCAACCATTCGAAAGTTCCCGGGGTCCGGGGGAAGAGGCTGGGGACTTCCGCCAACTGTCTCAAGAACTTTCTGTGGGTGAGGAGGACGATGACGATGAGACACAGTTGTCTTGCAGTGAGGTAGTAGTAAGGGCAGTAAGTCCAAGGGAGCAGCGCACAGAGGATTCGGAGGAAGAGCAGCAGGACGATGAGGTGACTGACCCCACCTGGTGTGCAACGCCTACTCAGGACAGGTCTTCAAAGGGGGAGGCAAGGGCATCAGCAGGGCAGGTTGCAAGAGGCAGTGCGGTGGCCAGGGGTAGAGGCAGGGCCAGACCGAATAATCCACCAAGTGTTTCCCAAAGCACACCCTCGTGCCATGCCACCCTGCAGAGGCCGAGGTGCTCTAAGGTCTGGCAGTTTTTCACAGAGACGCCTGACGACCGACGAACAGTGGTGTGCAACCTTTGTCGCGCCAAGATCAGCCGGGGAGCCACCACCAACAGCCTCACCACCACCAGCATGCGCAGACATATGATGGCCAAGCACCCCACAAGGTGGGACGAAGGCCGTTCACCGCCTCCGGTTTGCACCGCTGCCTCTCCCCCTGTGCCCCAACCTGCCACTGAGATCCAACCTCCCTCTCAGGACACAGGCACTACCGTCTCATGGCCTGCACCCACACCCTCACCTCCGCTGTCCTCGGCCCCATCCAGCAATGTCTCGCACCGCACAGTCCAGCCGTAGCTAGCGCAAGTGTTGGAGCGCAAGCGCAAGTACGCCGCCACGCACCCGCACGCTCAATCGTTAACCGTCCACATAGCCAAATTTATCAGCCTTGAGATGCTGCCGTATAGGGTTGTGGAAACGGAGTCCTTCAAAGCTATGATGGCGGCGGCGGCCCCGCGCTACTCAGTTCCCAGTCGCCACTACTTTTCCCGATGTGCCGTCCCAGCCCTGCACGACCACGTCTCCCGCAACATTGTACGCGCCCTCACCAATGCGGTTAGTGGCAAGGTCCACTTAACTACGGACACGTGGACAAGCACAGGCGGGCAGGGCCACTACATCTCCCTGACGGCACATTGGGTGAATTTAGTGGAGGCTGGGACAGAGTCAGAGCCTGGGACCGCTCACGTCCTACCCACCCTCAGAATTGCGGGCCCCAGCTCGGTGGTGGTATGTTCGGCGGTGTATGCTTCCTCCACTAAAGCACCCTCCTCCTCCTACTCCTCCTCCTCAACCTCTGTCTCGCAATCTAGATGTGTCAGCAGCAGCAGGACGTCGCCAGCAGTCGGTGTCGCGCGGCGTGGCAGCACAGCGGTGGGCAAGCGTCAGCAGGCCGTGCTGAAACTACTCAGCTTAGGAGATAGGAGGCACACGGCCCACGAACTGCTGCAGGGTCTGACAGAGCAGACCGACCGTTGGCTTGCGCCGCTGAGCCTCCAACCGGGCATGGTCGTGTGTGGCAACGGCCGTAACCTGGTGGCGGCTCTGGAGCTCGGCAGCCTCACGCACGTGCCATGCCTGGCCCACGTCTTTAATTTGGTGGTTCAGCGCTTTCTGAAAAGCTACCCACGCTTGTCAGACCTGCTCGTAAAGGTGCGCCGGCTCTGCGCACATTTCCGCAAGTCCCACACAGACGCTGCCACCCTGCGCACCCTGCAACATCGCTTTAATCTGCCAGTGCACCGACTGCTGTGCGACGTGCCCACACGGTGGAACTCTACGCTCCACATGTTGGCCAGGCTCTATGAGCAGCGTAGAGCTATAGTGGAATACCAACTCCAACATGGGCGGCGCAGTGGGAGTCAGCCTCCTCAATTCTTTTCAGAAGAGTGGGACTGGTTGGCAGACATCTGCCAGGTCCTTCGAAACTTTGATCAGTCTACCCAGGTGGTGAGCGGCGATGCTGCAATCATTAGCGTCACCATTCCTCTGCTATGCATCTTGAGAAGTTCCCTGCAAACCATAAAGGCAGCCGCTTTGCGCTCGGAAACAGAGCCGGGGGAAGACAGTATGTCGCTGGATAGTCAGAGCACCCTCCTGTCTATATCTCAGCGCGTTCAGGAGGAGGAGGAGGATGAGGAGGATGAGGAGGAGGGGGAAGAGACAGCTTGGCCCACTGCTGACAGTACCCATGCTGCTTGCCTGTCATCATTTCAGCGTGTATGGCCTGAGGAGGAGGAGGAGGAGGAGGATCCTGAAAGTGATCTTCCTAGTGCGGACAGCCATGTGTTGCGTACAGGTACCCTGGCACACATGGCTGACTTCATGTTAGGATGCGTTTCTCGTGACCCTCGCATTCAACGCATTCTGGCCACTACGGATTACTGGGTGTACACACTGCTCGACCCACGCTATAAGGAGAACCTTCCCAGTCTCATTCCCGAAGAGGAAAGGGGTTCGAGAGTGTTGCTATACCACAGGACCCTGGCGGATAAGCTGATGGTAAAATTCCCATCCGACAGCGCTAGTGGCAGAAGGCGCAGTTCCGAGGGCCAGGTAGCAGGGGAGGTGCGTAGATCGAGCAGCATGTACAGCCCAGACAGTGCAACAGTCTTTAAGGGCCTGGCCAGCTTTATGGCTCCCCACCAAGACTGTGTCACCGCTCCCCAGTCAAGGCTGAGTCGGCGGGAGCACTGTAAAAGGATGGTGAGGGAGTACGTAGCCGATCGCACGACTATCCTCGGTGACGCCTCTGCCCCCTACAACTACTGGGTGTCGAAGCTGGACACGTGGCCTGAACTCGTGCTGTATGCCCTGGAGGTGCTTGCTTGTCCTGCGGCTAGCGTTTTGTCGGAGAGGGTGTTTAGTGCGGCTGGGGGAATCATCACAGATAAGCGTACCCGCCTGTCAACCGACAGTGCCGACAGGCTAACACTCATCAAGATGAACAAAGCCTGGATTTCCCCAGACTTCTCTTCTCCACCAGCGGACAGCAGCGATACGTAAGCAATACGTAGGCTGCACCCGTGGATGGAAGCTACGTTCTCTCTCACCATCCAAAACGGGGACATTTCTGCTTCATCAATCTGTGTCTAATATTCCTCCTCCTCCTCCTGCTCCTCCTCCTGAAACCTCACGTAATCACGCTGAACGGGCAATTTTTCTTAGGGCCACAAGGCTCACTCATCTAATTTTTCGAAACAATTTTTATATGTTTCAATGCTCTTAAAAGCGTTGAAACTTTAACTTGAACCAATTTTTCGTTAAACTGGGCTGCCTCCAGGCCTAGTTACCACTTAAGCCACATTAACCAAAGCGATTAATGGGTTTCACCTGCCATCTTGGTTGGGCATGGCCAATTTTTACTGAGGTACATTAGTACTGTTGGTACACCAATTTTTTGGGGCCCTCACCTACAGTGTAATCATAGCAATTTGTATGTTCTTCGCCTGCACTCATGGTACAGAAGTGTGTGTGGGGTTGGCCTACACTTTAGCTACATAAATGTAACTTGGGCCTTGGCTATACTGCAGCTACTGAAATGGAACTAAGACTGCGCTCCCACTATACTGCTGCTTCGGAATTGCTACTGGGGCCTGTCTTGAGTGCTACTATTGCTGACATGGAACGAAGACTGCGCTCCCGCTATAATGCTGCTAGTGATATGTTAGTGGGGCCTGTCCTAATGCTATGGCTGAAATGTTACGAATTCTGGGCTCTGCCTGTACCGCTGCTAATGGTATGTCTCTGGGGTGTGGAAACAGAGGCTTCCCAAAGACATGATGGCGGCGAGGCCATTTCCCACCAACGCGTTTACTGTTAAGGTGCATATAACCACGGACACGTGGAGAGGACACGTAGTGCCTCAAAAACATCCCCCTCCTCCTCCAACAGGGAAAACATTCTTGGCAAATGCCTTTGCATTGGTTCGTCTGGTGGCAGTCCAAGAATTTCACCTTTACCGACACTACAAGAGAGCCCCCCCACCATCCCCCCGCCACGGCCCACTTAATCCTGGCCACATTCCGAAAACCAACAAAATAAAACCGCGCTACTAGGTCCGCAGTCACCACCACATTACCACCAACGCGGTTACTGTTAAGGTACATATTACCAGTCTGACTGGGGCATGCAGAGACACCTTGACAGAATGAATAGTGTGTGGCACATAGGTTCCCCATTGCTATGCCCACGTGTGCAGCTCCTGATGGCGGTGGCACAGGATTCTATTTCTCATTGCTTCTGTACAGCATTGTGGGCTATCGCCCCACCACTTTTAAAGAGGGTCGCTGCCTAGCCGTGCCAACCCCTCTGCAGTGTGTGCCTGCGGTTCCTCCTCATGGCAGACGCACTTCTAAATAGACATGAGGGTGGTGTGGCATGAGGGCAGCTGAAGACTGCGCAGGGACACTTTGGTGTGCGCTGTGGGGGGGAAGGGGGGGCGGTTGGTCAGCATGTAACCCAGGAGAAGTGGCAGTGGAGTGTCATGCAGGCAGTGATTGTGCTTTGTTGGAGATAGTGTGGTGCTTAGCTAAGGTATGCATTGCTAATGAGGGCTTTTCAGAAGTAAAAGTTGTTGGGGGGGGGGGCCACTCTTGCCGCTATTGTGGCTTAATAGTGGGACCTGTGAACTTGAGATGCAGCCCAACACGTAGCCCCTCGCCTGCCCTATCCGTTGCTGTGTCGTTCCCATCACTTTCTTGAATTGCCCAGATTTTCACACATGAAAACCTTAGCGAGCATCGGCGAAATACAAAAATGCTCGGGTCGCCCATTGACTTCAATGGGGTTCGTTATTCGAAACGAACCCTCGAGCATCGCGAAAAGTTCGTTCCGAGTAACGAGCACCCGAGCATTTTGGTGCTCGCTCATCTCTAATAAAAATGCCTAAAAAATGCCATACTTACAGAACCAAAATGACATACATTTATAATAAATTTAAGAGAAAGAAAATGAGGGAAAATACAATGTAAATACAGAAAAATATACCAAAAAAACATATATACACTAATACAAATGAGTTAAAAGCAATTATGTTGAACATAGAAACCGATAATAAATCATACTGTTACTACACAATGCATATAAAGGTCATTAAAAAAACTGAAAAGGAATATACCATACAATAATTATAAAATAGCTTAAAAAACAAATATATATATATATATATATATATATATATATATATATATATATATATATACACACATATATGCACATATATCATAGATATATGATAAACATTTAATTAAAGATTAGAGATGAGCGAGCACCCGAATGCTCGGGTGCTCGTTACTCGGGACAAAATTTTCGCGATGCTCGAGGGTTCGTTTCGAGTAACGAACCCCATTGAAGTCAATGGGCGACCCGAGCATTTTTGTATATCGCCGATGCTCGCTAAGGTTTTCATTTGTGAAAATCGGGGCAATTCAAGAAAGTGATGGGAACGACACAGCAATGGATAGGGCAGGCGAGGGGCTACAGGTTGGGCTGCATCTCAAGTTCCCAGGTCCCACTATTAAGCCACAATAGCGGCAAGAGTGGGCCCCCCCCACTGTCAGCATAAAGATCGTTCTCCTCTGCCATAGCTGTAACAGCTGTGGCAGAGAAGAACGATGTTTGCCCATTGAATTCAATGGAGCCAGCAATACAGCAGGTTCCACTGAAAGCAATGGGCTGCCGGCGATCGCGGGATGAATTGTCGAGAAGGGCTTAAATATATAAGCCCTTCCCTGCAATTCATCCAGAAATGTGTCATTGAATGGCTGTGATTGGCTGAAGGCACGTATGTTTCTGGAGGCGGGGATTTCAACCACTGCGTCCAGAAAGCAATGCTCTACCAGGGACCAGGAGGGAGCGACAGCCTGCAGGAGCACCTCAGAAGTACCGGTGAAGTGAGTAATGATTTTTATTCTTTGTTCCGCTGTATTCCCGGCGTATAAGGTGACAGTTGGGGGGTCGTCTTATATGCCCCGTCGCCTTATACGCCGGTATATATTTTTATTGTAACACATTTCTGGATGAATTGCAGGGAAGGGCTTATATATTTAAGCCCTTCCCGACCATTCATCCCGCGATCACCGGCAGCCCATTGCTTTCAGTGGAACCTGCTGTATTGCTGGCTCCATTGAATTCAATGGGCAAACATCGTTCTTCTCTGCCACAGCTGTTACAGCTGTGGCAGAGAAGAATGATTTGTCTTCTATATGTTCTCAATGGGGTCGGCGCTGCTGCCGCCGGCCCCATTGAGCGCATATAGAGAAGAGAACAGAAATCGCAGATCGCACATAGGTGCGATCTGCGATTTCTATGGCCTAAGAAGGACCGTTGGGGTTCTTGAAGCCTAAAATACTCCTAACGCTCTCCCTATAGCAGCTCCGGCATCAACAACACTTTCCCTGAACTATGTCAGAATGCATCTGTGGCGAGCCGCGGGAGGGGCAGATTTTAATACTCGGATGACACCTAATCTCGCCAGCCACTCACTGCAGGGGGGTGGTATAGGGCTTGAACGTTGCAGGGGGAAGTTGTAATGCCTTCCCTGTTTTTCTATTGGCCAGAAAAGCGCGCAAATTTGTCAGGGAAGAAAATGAAAGTAACCCGAACACCGCGTGGTGCTCGTTATGAGTAACGAGCATCTCGAACACCCTAATACTCGAACGAGTATCAAGCTCGGACGAGTATGCTCGCTCATCTCTATTAAAGATGTATGAAATACAAAATTTATAAGGATAAAAATTATGTATTAAGATATTAGTAAAGATATTTTATAAAAGGAGTAGATAGAACAAGAAGCCATGGGCCTGTGGATGTCCTTGAAGTGCAAATGTTGTCCGAATATTTGCATTATAGAAAAGAGGTTTTCATTGAAAATGAGAATAGAAATCACATTATAAAAGATGTTCTCTTATTTGCTTAAATGTCCTTGTGGTTTAAAATATGTGGGCCGCACTACAAACGCTCTCTGAACAAGGACCAAAAAACATTGTTCAAACATTACAAATGGCTTTTTGAAACACAGTGTTTCTCAACACTTTCTGAATTATCACAATAAAGATGCCTCCTTGATGCGCTTGATCCATTAGAAAAGATGGTTTCAGGACATTTTGTCCAATCCATACATTTTGTCTATTGCTTGACTCATCCCCTAGGATATTTTGTCCAATCCACATTTCATCCAATTGCTTTCCTCGTCCCATAGGACATTTCGTCCAATCCACATTTTGCCCAATTGCTTTCCTCGTCCAGTAAGACATTTGACATTTCGACATTGATACTTTATGCCCCTAAAAATGTCGCCTCTTCAAGCATCTGTCCACTTCCAGGGTCAACCTCTTAATGGACCAGTCCTTTAAAAATGTTGCTTCTTCAAGATTCTGTCCACTTCCAGGGTTGCCTCTTAAAAGTACAGTCCCCTAAAAATATGCCTCTTCAAGGGTCTGTTAACTTCCAGGGTCACCTTTTGAAGGGCCAGTCCTCTTACAATGTCGTCTCTTCAAGGATCTGTCCACTTGCAGGGTCATCTCTTAAAGGCCCAGTCTCCTCTAAATGTTGCTTTTTCAAGGATCTGCCCAGTTCCAGGGTCAACCTCTTAAAGGGCCAGTCCCATAAAAATCTCACCTCTTCAAGGGTTTGTCCACTTGCAGGGTTGCCTCTTAAAGGACCAGCCCCTTCACAATATCGCCTCTTCAAGGGTCTGTCAACTTCCATGGTCCACCTCTTAAAGGTACAATCCCCTAAAAAGTCACCTCCTCAAGGGTCTGTCATCTTCCAGGGTTGCCTCTTGAAGACCAGGTGGTTTTTTAGTAATTTTAAATTCAACTTTTACCTTTTTAATTCTTAGTACATATCTTTCATCTGCTCTTTTTATAAAACATCTTTTATACACTTTTTTTCTTATAAATGTTGTATTTTATACATCTTCAAGTAACTGTTTATCATATATCTATTTTTTATTTTTTATATATTGTTAAATAATTTTATGATTTTATATGCTGAATTTCTTTTCAGTTTTAATTTCTGACTTTGATATGCATAATTTTTGTGTTGTGTAATAACACTATGACTTATTATTGGTTTCTATGTTTAACACAATGTATTTTATGTTTGTTTTCATGTTTTATTACTATATTTTTTTACTACATTTTAATGTGTTACATTGTATTCCCCCCTTTTCTTTATCCAAAATTCATTACAAATAATTTGATCGAGGCCTAAATAATGTATGTAATTTTCCAACAAGATTCTGAGATATATGCATTAAAATAAATCACGCATCCTATTGAAGCAATTTAGACTGACTAACACTAGTTTGGTAGAGCATGCGCATGCTTTTACGATTGAGCATACACATGGTTTTGCAGACGCTCAGCAACCTATCGCTTCCAGTCTGCTATATGCATATGAATGCTACCAGCAGCCATGTTCTTCTGGCCATGTGCACATGCCATTCCGATCACAGGCACAGACACATGCACACACTTCCATACCTTTTCATTTTAAATACCACTGCCTACTGGTAATATGCCTTATGTATTGTGCTTGAAAAAGGAGGCTAACATGTTCCTAAGTCCTCCCAAACACATAGCACTTTCCTGTACTACCCTATCCTGTTCCATAGAATAAACTGGAGTTACCCACTTGGACCACTGTGTGATGATTCATCAAAGCAAACATGGACATTTGAGGAGGTTCGCCATTCTGTGCGAACCACTCACTCAAGTAAATGTCTTTCTTGTCTTTCTGCTACTACACACTGTAGAGCACCGCTTTTTTAAATTTGGTTTTAGAGATGAGCGAGTGTACTCGGAAAAGCACTACTCGCTCGAGTAATGTGCTTTATCCGAGTATCGCTGTGCTCGGGTCTGAAGATTCGGGTGCCGCTGCGGCTGACAGGTGAGTCGCAGGGGAGAGCAGGAGAGAGGGAGAGAAAGATCTCCCCTCCGTTCCTCCCCGCTCTCCCCTGCAGCTCCCCGCTCCGTGCCGGCACCCGAATCTTCAGACCCGAGCACAGCGATACTCGGATAAAGCAAATTACTCGAGCGAGTAGTGCTTTTCCGAGTACGCTCTCTCATCTCTATTTGGTTTTCTTACAATCTATGTAGGAGCTTTCTTGAGATTTCTAAATAGTTAACACACCTTGCTTGGAAAAGCAATGTGGCAGAGGTATTTTGCATCACTATTGCTACATACTCCTTTGAAATTCCTTTTTTAAGTTGTTTGGGATTAAAAAAACAAATGTTCGTATAGGGATGGTTTAATACTTGAATCATATTTTATGCCACTTAAAAAGTGCCATAATTGTAGATATTTTTAAAAATTGTTTAGAAGGTATGTGAAAAGCAGCGGATATGTTAATAAAAAGGAGCAAGTAGCTCACGTCATACATATCCCCTACTGTAAATACTCTATTTTTTATCCAATTACTCAGATCTAGATCATGAATAAGGCGTGGCATTGTGCTAAAAGAAATATTGGGTAATCTCACAGGAAGAATGCTTGAGTTGCCCGAATTGCCTGCTAACTTTGTCCAAATGGCAGAAGCTACTTTCATTGTAGGTTAAAAAAAAAAGTTCAAGTAACCTGATATATAAATCTCTTTTTTCACACCCTGTTTAGTTAAGTCATTTATCCACCAATATTTTATTTTGTCAAGAAAGGGGTTTGATAATAGCTCAATATATTTAGGCAACAACCTTCCCTCTTTGAGTTTTCCATATAAAAGAAAAAACAGGCTCTGAACTCAAGCAATAAGCACTTTATAAATGGGCATTGGAAGGTTTCAAAAGATATAAATAATCTTGGGGAAAAGTAGAATTTTTTTTTTATCGATGAAATAGGCAATTTAATATAATCGCTAATATCTTTTTATTACAACTTGATGAGAGCATTATGATTAGTAGAGCTTAAGTGGTCCAAAGTGAATGTGAGTGTAACTCCCAAGTATGGGATAGAGACATTAGATCACTTAAAGGGATATTTCTGCTGTAAAAATGTCTGCATATTTGAATGGATTTCCATGTTAAGAATTATTGATTTGGAGACATTTATTTTATAATAGCTTACATTGCTAAACTCTGTAATGATTTTAATAATGTGGGATAAAGATGCTTCTGGAGAAAGCAAACACAAAATTATAAAAATCGGTGAATAGGCCAATCAGGTGTTCTGTAGGACTAATTTTAATATCACAAATATTTGGGGACATTCTGAAAGCTTGAACAAAGAGCTTTATCATTAACACAAAAAATCATTCAGGATAATGGACAAACCTAACGTGTTCCATTAGTAATCAAGAAGTGTTTCAACAAAGTTTCTACCCAATAAACTTGAGATGAATGGAACGAGTATAATGCTTTAATTGACGATAAAATATGCTGAGGTAACCCAAAATTACAAAGAACTTCCCTAAAAAAAAACAATACAAGCAGTCGAAAGTCCTCTTCGCATCCAAAGTGAGGAGCAGAGAAAGCATTCACCAGCCACTAATATACAAAATAAAGTCTATAAAGCAAGGCATGCCATCCAATGTCTGGTGCCCCTTTTATAAAACCTACCTGATCCTTCTCAATCAAGGAAGAAAGGATATCTGTTAACCTGCTTGCTAGAATTTTTGAAAAGATTCATATTAAGTAATGAAATAGAACTAAAATTAGAGAGAGTATCTGGCGATATCCCAGGTTTTGGTAAGATCAAAACTAAAGCTTTTAGCATTTCAAGGGGAAAAGTCCTTGTCTTTCTAACTTCATTACATTTTCCAACAAAATAAGGTAATAGAAAATCTATGGGATTTATAATTTATTTGTTATCCCTGGGGACTTATTTTTAAGAGAACCAATAGCGTACTTTACTTAAAAACATAGTATGTAAGGCTAAGAAATGACGTTCAGCCTATTACCTCACTATGTTGATCCAGAGGAAGGCAAAAAAAAACCTCAATGAGGTAGAAGAGAATTTTCCCCATTTGAGGGTGGCTTCACACAAGTGTGTTTCTGTGCGTACATATGCACGCACAAAAACACGCTTGTATTTGCAACATTGCATTCCCTATGGTGCATGCACATGTCTGTGCTTTACAGGCGTATGCCTGCAAAGATAGGACATGCGTGCACCATTCGGAATGCACGCATTGTTTTCAATGGAGCGGCGGCTGCTGCTGTCGGCTCCATTGAAAACAATGGTCTGCGGGCACCCCTGCATTCTTTTTCAGGGAAGGGCTTTACATATAAGCCCTTCCCTGAAAAAGAAAGATTTTAGTGTAAAAAAAAGAATATATATATATATATATATATATATATATATATATAAAAAAAAAAAAATATATATATATATATATATATATATACATACTCAACTGTCCGCCGCTGCCATGACCCCCGCGTGGATGAAGAACACATCTGTCAAATGCAGCAGATGTTTCCTTCATCCCTGCTAGTTAAAAGAATTCTCTGCTGCTACATCTGCCATTTCTGTGACAGATGCAGCAGAGGAATTCTTCAATTCTCTACCACAGCTGTCACACATGTCAGCTGCGATAGAGGATTCTGCTGCAGCAATTGATTTCAGGGAAAGGCTTTAAATATTAGCCCTTCCCTGAAAATCAAGTAAAAGTGGTTTAAAAAGCAAAAAAAAATAGATACTCACCTTGCTTCAGCTGCGGGGGCACAGCTGCATCTTCTCCTGCTGTCCCCTGCACTGTGGTGCTGATCTATCAGCAGGTGGGGATTTAAAATCCCCGTCTGCTGAAAGAGCTGAATGTGATTGGCTGAGGTGCTCAGCCAATCACAGGCAGCTGTCGCCAGTCATTTATTCGGGGCAGCAGCCACGGCTCCATTGACAACAAGCACGCAGCTGTGTTCACGCGTGTTTTTGCTCGTACCTAGGTGCACACGTATGTACGCACCTAAGTATGCACAAAAACACGCTCGTGTGAACCCACCCTAAGGGAAAAAATCCTTCCAGACTCCAAACTGGCAATAAGAATAATCCCTAGATTAACAATCCTTTTGAAGTTAATAATAATTATAACATAATATTGTATCACTCAAGAAAGATGTAGTTATCACCATGTCCTCAGGCAGAGAATTTCATAGTCTTACTACTCTTGCAGCAAAGAATCCCCTTCTATATTGATGTAGAAACCTTCTTTCCTCTAGATGTAGAGGATTCCCCCTTGTTACAGTCACTGTCCTGGGTATAAACAAATCATGCAAGAAATCTCTGTATTGATCCCTGATATAGTTATGAATAGTTATTAGGTCACTCCTTAGCCGTCTTTTTTCTAAACTAAATAATCCCAATTTTGACAGCCTCTCAGGGTATTGTAGTCTATCCATTACTTTTTTCCGCCCTTGTACCCGGTCAAGCTATGATATAGCCTTCTTGAGTACCGGTGTCCAAAACTGTATACAATATTCCATGTGTGGCCTAACCAGTGACTTGTAAAGAGCAAAAACAATGTTCTCATCATGTGTCTCTAGACCTCTTTTGATGCACCTCATGAACCTATTTGCCTTGGCAACCACTGCCTCACATTGGTTGTTCCAGTTAAGCTTACAGTTAATTAAAATCCCCCAGTCCTTTTCCATGTCAGTGTTACCCAGTGGTTTCCCATTTAGTATGTAATGGTGACATGTATTTCCTCTGCCCACGACCACATAGCAGAGATAGTGACTGTACTTGATCGGCTCAAACTTTAAAAACAAAAGTTTGTCCAAAAATGATAATATTTCAAAGTGCTGAGGCTGTGGTGTTTGTGCATATAGATTTAAATGATAAGAGTGTAAAAATATTCAGTGAAAGTGTCAGCTATGCTTTTAGGGTCTAACACTTTTTTAAAATAAGTTCTTTACTTATATATGATTTTTCCTTTTTTTCAAAACATTAAGTTTAACATTGTTAGCTCATGCAAGAGTAATAACTAGAGATGAGCGAACGTACTCGGATAGGCACTACTCGTCCGAGTAATGTGCCTTATCCGAGTACCGCTGTACTCGTGCAGAAAGATTCGGGACGCGCTGCGGAGCGGGGAGCTGCAGGGGAGATCGGGGAGGAACGGAGGGGAGATCTTTCTCTCCTTCTCTCCCGGCCGCTCTGCCCCGCTCCCCGCTGCGACTCACCTGTCAGCAGCGGAGCGCCCCGAATCTTTCTGCACGAGTACAGCGGTACTCGGATAAGGCACATTACTCGGACGAGTAGTGCCTATCCGAGTACGTTCGCTCATCTCTAGTAATAACCGATCAAAACAAACTTGGTAATGCACGTTTCACATTGCTGATGAGTTACATAAAACTGCCAACCACATGGGCCAATCTTGTTCTCTACTGTCGAACCAAGTGGGTGTGGAATATATATTAATGTGTGGATGGCGTAAGCTCCTAGTCAGAACCCGCCATCCCATTTCTTTACATGATGAAAGAATCCACCTTCAGCTTCATTATTTCCCATCTATACTTTACTTAAGAAAAAGCTTTAATCTAACTACAAACCAGAGCTTTCTCTCTCTGTGGAACAATTGTCCCTATTCCAAAAACAGCTAATTGGAGGGAAGGGATCAAAAGGGAACCTTGGGAGATCTGTGAAGAATGAGAGGTGAGGAGAGAGAGAGAGAGAAGTAGAAAAAGGAAAGAAAGAGGAAGAGAGAGAGGAGGAGGGAATAAAAAAAAAAGGTGGAGGGGAAGATGAACCTACGAGTGGTCTTCTTTCCTATCCTTAAGACCACTGAACCAGATCCCGTCTTTGTAGGAAAGGTTCTAATCTACCTGCAACTGAGACCCCTTTTTGGGATCTTGTGTAATTAGGAGTTGTAGATATTACGGTATTCCATCGAGTCTCGAAACTCAATCCAGTAAAACCATATTTTCATTAACCTATCATGTGTACCTTTCATTGATTCGGTCAGGTCTTCCATCTCCTGAAGTCTGCTGCCATTCCCTGGGAATACAAGCTCCTGCTGCATTCAACAGATGTCACACCACCGAGCATTTGTATGTTGCCAATGGTATGTCACTGTGCTGCAACAGGAACAGTGCAGGTGACTTTTGCAAGGTGCAATTTGTGAAGTTTGAAGTGATTCTCCACAACTCAGTCCAAAATCTGGTCAACCTTGGGCATTGCCAAAATATGTGCAGCATTGTACCCTCTCTGCATCTCCAACATATCAGGGAGACTGAAGGGAACGTGCATGCATGCGAGAGGGGCTATACCAGCATGTGAGTATCTTGAACCCTGTCTCCTGAATTTGCTGGAAATAGACAATTTGTGTGTGAGTGTAAGGATCTTCTGCCTGTGTTCTGTTGTAAACAAAACCAACAAATCTCTTCCCCATTTACTTAGATATGATCTAGTGCATCTGGTTGAGAATTCAGCTGTTTGTAAATGCGAGAGAGAGTATGTCTCGCTGGGCCCTCAACCTTGCACAATTGTTCAAAGGTTTTTTTTGGGCAGATGAAAGAAAGTGACGGAGCTGCCATATGTGCCATGTTGGTAGAGGGGTTGGATCCATGAGCACACTCAGTCCCTCCACTGACATCCATGACCTAGCCTGTATGAAGTGACCTGCTCTAAATTTTTTGTTTGCTATCCATCTACTGAAGACCCCTGTCTCCAGCTCGAATGGGAAGGTGGTGTTCCCTAGAATTGGGAATAATGAATAGGGGTTGGAGGAGATATCTAGCCTGTTGCGTACTTTAAGAATTCTCTCCATAGTAGGTCCACTTGTTGGGTGGTCTCTGGCTTCCAGGGGAAGGGTACTTTCTATCCATGGTAATGCTGTTAAGGGCATTGACAAAACTTCTCCTTCTATGGCTATCCATTGTTTGGTGTCCCTGTGTCTATGCCAATCCACTACTCTGAGTAGGTGAGATGCTTGGTGGTATGTCCTGACATCAGGGAGTCCCAACCTACCCTCTGATTTAGGTCTCCTCAGTGTGGAGCAGGCTATGAGAGTTGTTTTGTCTGCACAGATTAATTTTTCTATTAAGGAGTTTAAGTGTCTGAAGAATTGAAATGGTATGGTGATTGGGAGGGCTTGAAAAAAATGAAAAAGTATAGGTCGAATGTTCAGTTTAAATATTGTGCTTCTCCCTTGCCAAGAAAACAGACCCTTTGTCCAGGCATGCAGGTCCATTGTTATTTCATTAAGCAGACCTGGATAAATAACTGTGTAAAAATTATTTGTGTTTGCAGTCAATTTAAGGCCCAGGTATTTTTTGTGATCATTAGCCCATCAGAAGGAAACCGACTCCTTCAAATCTGCTACTAGGGGTTGGGGTAAGGATATATTGACTGCTGCAGACTTTTGACAGTTAATTTTACAGTTAGAGAGTTGTGCATATTGTCACAATTCTGCTATTAAGGTCATCGGCATATGCGGCTACTCTGTATATGGTTCCCCTCGACTGTATCCCCGAAATGTCTGGGTTAGCTTGAACATGTCTGAGGAAGGGCTCCAGACAAAGGACAAAAAGAAGGGGCAAGAATGGGCATCCATGTCTCGTGCCATTTGGTATGTTGAATGCAGGGGATATGTGTCCGTTTGCCTTCACCAAGGCTGAGGGGCATGTATAAATGCTCGAGATCCATGAAATCATATGAGACCCAAGCTCGATGTGCCTGAGGGTCTCCCACATGAACTTCCAGTTTACCCTGTCAAACGGTTTGTCTGCATCTGTGGAGAGCAGGCACACCAGGCTGGACCCCTGTTCTGCCAGGTGGATGAGGTTAATTGATTTTATAGTATTGTCTCTTGCTTCTCGTAGGGGAATAAAGCCAACCTAATCTTGGTGAATGATCTGTTGGAGAATTAGGGAGAATCTGCTAGACAGTATGGGTCCAACACTTTTAATTTAGTAGCTTCATACTTAAGAGAGTTGAAATTTGGCCCATGGGCCCTTCAGCTGCCTAGCCAATGCTGAACTAGGTTTATTACCAAGCCAGTAATAACTAAGCTTTAGTCTGCGAAGAGCAAGATTGTATTTATATACATAAAGTTTGTGTAGTTGTTTAGATAAGGAGGGTGTTTCCACTGCCCTAGTATCAGAAAAGAGGCCTTTTTAAGTCTATATAAGTTACTAAGTTGAAGCTATACTTGTAAATTGATTTGATGACTGTGGTTTTTGTCAGATAGGGACTGCTTAATAAATTGTTCTCGAACATTAACCTTATATGTTCACCAATGTGAGATGTCACTAACCTGTTGGTTGTCATTAAACAGAAAGAATTTCTGCAGGTTTTCAGAAATATGATTTGAACATTTCGGGTATTGTAAAATATGGTTATTAAAATGCCAGACTAAATCCGAGGGGTTGATTGCATTTGTCGTGTATTACCATACAAATGGGAATGTTATCGGACCAGGTTATGCTACTAATTTGAGTAGATCGTATTTTTGGCAAAAGGCATCTATCAACCAGAAAATAATGAATTGGGGTGTATACCCATATGTGGATTACAGTAGAATCTAAAGTCTCTCTCTATAGGGTGCTGCATTCTCCACAAATCATATAATTTGTGCCTGTGTAATATGGTAATTAAAGGAGAAGCGTAATCCTTACACATAGATGTGGAATTCATAGAATGCCAAAGTACTTTATTAAAATCTACAACCAGAATAAATGAACCCACTATAACTTGATTAATTAAGGAAATAAGCTGCTTGAGAAACTTAGTTTGTTTACTATTGGGTGCATATAATGTAACTATAGTGAATGGTTCATTACTAATAAAACAAACTATAATTACATAATGATTATCAGCATCATAT
Organism: Eleutherodactylus coqui; assembly: GCF_035609145.1. Taxonomy (NCBI): domain Eukaryota; kingdom Metazoa; phylum Chordata; class Amphibia; order Anura; family Eleutherodactylidae; genus Eleutherodactylus; species Eleutherodactylus coqui. Next base: position 93,595,956 of record NC_089845.1, on the reverse strand, counting down.
AAGCCCTTAGTCAGAGAGAAGGCAACACAGACTTTATTGCTAGAGATGAGCGAGCGTACTCGGAATAGCACTACTCGCTCGAGTAATGTGCTTTATCCGAGTATCGCTGTGCTCGGGTCTGAAGATTCGGGTGCCGCTGCGGCTGACAGGTGAGTCGCAGCGGGGAGCAGGGGAGAGCGGGCGGGAGAGAGGGAGAGAAAGATCTTACCTCCGTTCCTCCCCGCTCTCCCCTGCAGCTCCCCGCTCCGTGCCGGCACCCGAATCTTCAGACCCGAGCACAGCGATACTCGGATAAAGCAAATTACTCGAGCGAGTAGTGCTTTTCCGAGTACGCTCGATCATCTCTATTTATTGCGTTGGATTACACCACTTTTCTTTCGGATAGGGGATGATGAATAAAATTGAGGAGATTTTTTGTTTTTTTTTCAGCTACCCCAAATCTACATCATTCAGATGAGTTTCTTGGATATATTTTATGTCAGTATTTTGAAATTCAGCTTCTTCCCAAATATGGTACAGTTTATTGGGGGAATTTAACCCCCCTTAGCATTCAAGTTAAGAATCTTAAATACCATAACAAATAAAAGTTATAAGTGCTAAGCTGTCAAAATCATATCCACAGTAAAGTAGGAGCATACATCACATACATAGTATTTTAATGGCAATTAAAAAGGTAAAATGGTGGTTGAGACCACCATTAAGATCAAATATGCAGGAAGGGAAGTGTAACTCATAAACCAAATAGTAGATAACTGATGAAAGAAATAGCAACATAATTTAAGCTTTTTTTGAAGATCTGGTTCAGAAATACAAAAAGGGGAAAGAGCAAAGTAACCAGTAAATCATGCGCTAGCATTGGCATGTGCTATAAAAGCCCTTGCATTCTGCCATAATAGAAGAGCGAACCTTAGCAATTAAGACATAATTGAGGTCTAATAAACTAATTCAATGCTAAGATACTCAGCAGCTGGAAGAAAAGTTCAAACTGTGTGTCTCTTTCCATAATTGGGCACCACACACCATTCCTCGTGTAGAAGAGTTTCTTTTATTTTGGGACAGGGGTGAGGTACACTCAGTTGAGGGATTTCCATTCCTGGCATAGTGAGAATGCTATCTCTGGAGTAGAAGCTTTTACTTTGGAGCCATTTCTTGTGATGATGAGCTTCCCTGGAAAGCCCCACTTGTACAAAATGCCATTATCACATAGGAGTTTAGTAGAATTTGCAAATGCTTGTCTGTGTGCCAATGCAGTTGCAGGCAGATCTGCATAGAGAGAGATATTCTGAAACTGATTAAGCAGACACAAGGACTTCCTAAAAGCCCCTATAAGCTTTTCTTTTATGTGAAGAAAGTGCATCCTGGAAACAACATCCCACGGAGTGGAATCTGGATGGGTTTTAGGTTTAGGCAGATGATGAGCATGATCTATAATCACTTTGTGAAGTGTCAGCGATAAGGCACACAAACAAATCTACTAAGAAATCCTTTAGATCCTCTTTTTCAACTGTTTTAGAAATGCCCCTAAAACCATATTCTCCATATCTGCCAATTTAAGCTTGGGAGTTTCTAAAATCTTCTCCAGAATAAATAACACTCAACTGATCAAATAATTAAAGAGGTATTCCTATCATAAACATTCATGGCATAGTTACAGGAATATGCCACAGATGTCTGACATGTGAAGCTATCCAAGTGGAAAATACATGCAGAGGCATATTTGTATTGTATGTGTGAATGTCAGTTCACTTCTATAAGAGTTGCACAAACAATATTCTACTGATCAATTGATTTGTGTGTGCACAAGTTTTATCAAGTGTTATTGGAGTGAATAGGAAATGAGACATATAATAGTTTATGGGTTAAATTAACTATATATTATTATTAAACCTTAAAATTAAGTAAAACAAAAAAAGCATTACTCAACTGCCTAACTCAAATGCAAAAAGCAAATAGTTGTCATCTTGTTTTTTTGCTCTGCAGTTTATGTCAAATTTCATGTCTAAATGCTAACAAACATCTAAGTCTGATTTCACTGGATGATATTCTCCTGCTAGAAAATATGTTTCACTATGTCTGGTTTGAATGAAATGTAAAAGGACATGATTGACAAGAGTGCTCATTAGTAAGAGTTGCTTTCCTGTCAATTACTGTAGTTAGTAAAAATATAGAAAGATTAAAAATGAGAATATACTGTATATTTATACAAAAGTTATATATAAATGGCAAGATAAACAATGATCCAGTTAGAGCAACTTTACCAATGCACACGGTAAAGAATCTACAGTATTTGTTTAACTCATATGGTACTAGTGACAACTGAAAACTAGAATAGTTCTTTGTACAGCACTAAGAGGAATACAAGTTCCTAAGGTACTCTAATGGCAACACAATTGATAAAAATATGCTATAGGAAATAAGGAATAAGAAGCATTTGAGCTATTGCACAGTACCAATTGGAAAGAAAATTCTTGCCTTCTTACAGTCAGAGAGTTGAGTAGCAATGCTGAATGGTGGTATGTCTGCTTCCCAGAAACTAACATTTCAAGTGGCCCATGATAGCGCAAAGTTTGATACATGTCATAGCTTTGATTTTTTGTAGTGAAGGTGTTTCAGTGTTCAAGGTGTCATGTCTTTGCATCAATTAATACAATAATCAATATAAAAACTGTACAAAAATAATAGATTTCCCATTTTATTTTTCAAAAGGAAAGTAATGATGTTGGATAAATAAAACTCTTAACTAGAGATGAGCGAGTATACTCGCTAAGGCACATTACTCGAGTGAGTAGTACCTTAGCCAAGTATCTCCCCGCCCATCTCTAAAGATTCGGGGGTGGGGAGCAGCAGGGGAGAGCGGGGAGAAACGGAGGGGAGATCTCTCTCTCCCTCTCTCCCCCCGCTCCCCGCCGCAACTCACCTGTCACCTGCGCCGGCCCCCGAATCTTTAGAGACGAGCGGTGAGATACTCGGCTAAGGCACTACTCGCTCGAGTAATGTGCCTTAGCGAGTATACTCGCTTATCTCTACTCTTAACACAACTTTTATTATACTTTCTGTCTTTCTTAATGGACTGTTGAATATTCCATTGGTGATTAGTGTTGAGCAAACCAAAATGGTTTTGGGTACAACTTTGCTAAACATTTGATTTGGTGGGAACTCAAATCTCAAGCAGTTTGTATTGGCCAAACATACTAAAAGAAGAAGAAAAAAGAAGAAGATAAAGCGAAAGAAGAAGAAGGAGAAGGAAAGCTCTAAGATATTGATATACACTAGTTTTAGGGGGGGTTGTGAAGTTTTGCTTCTATTTGAACTAATTCAAACTGAATTTTGTTAGCAGAAATTCGGAGAATTGGCTGTACTGAATCTAAATGTGATATCCATGCTGACATAGTTATTCCCTCCCCATGTTTCACCCCTCGCCAGCAAGTTTCTTCATAATCTCTTCTCAGTTGACTTCATATGGTGGAGTTTAGAGCTAGCCTCTATATGATCGCTATTTTCTTTCAGATTACAGATATCGATGGTAAAGGGAGAGTTTAACTAGATTACAAACTGCCTCTGCCTTCATTATGTAAAGTACACAATCACTGTATGTGCTTGCAATACAGAATGGGACAGAGATGGGTTTGGCCATGATATTTAGATACAGGACTAGGGTTGCAAATGAAATTCACTTCTAACATTGCCACTCTAAAGAAAGCAGTAGAAAACAAAAACAGCAACATACTGTGGAATGCTATGGCTCCATTGTTATCCCATACAAAAAAAGCTATTAGGATTGAAGGTTGCTATTGAACCCTTACGTCATATATACATTAATGGGCAGTTGCTTTATTAGTAACCAAAATGATGTGTTCAAGGTGGTGTATGATAGGAACATCACATGATCTTAATTTGAGTATTAAAAAACAACTAAGTGTAGAGAATACTAGACTCTTTTTGGCATGCAGTAGTGGTTTACATTTCGAAATGATACAATATTGTATGCAGTAGAATTTCATTGTTTTTCATTTTTCAAATTACTTTTCCATTTTGCTGAGATTGTGATTCCAGCAGAGTATGATGGTCATACATATTCATACATTCTAAATTTCATTCATAGAGATCGAAATGTTTAACATTTTCATAAAATACCTAAGTGAATGCATTGTCCTCATATGTCCTTTTGGGTAATTATTTATTTAATCATATTTAGTTGCATAACAGATTATTGTGTGTCAAACTTTTCTGATGCTTTTATAATACAAATTCGAGCTATAGCTTAGAATCTTGACAATATGGGAAAAACGCAATGCTACATATTAAACATCAGAAGTAGAACAAGGTGAGAATCACTCTAAAATTTAAATTATTATAAAAGGGCACATTAGGGATTTATCAGAAGAATATATAGCATATTTGTTGTCATGACAAGTGTAAATATATTTTCTTATTATATGCTAAAGCACATAATGTCACTCTTAACTCCTTTAATGGTCATTACATTTTCAAACAAATTGTGCTTATGTGATGACCAATATAACTAGCAAATGTGCAAAACACTTTACCTAAAATGACATTTTAATGCTGAAAAATCCCTTTAAAGAGTTTCCTATTTTTTTTTCTAATTTGCTGCCCACTGCCCTTTGTCAAGTGAAACCAGACTCTAGTAACAAAGATAAGAAGATGGAGAACAGAAAGTGGACTAGTGCCCAAAGAAGTCTATGGAGAGGAAAGGGAGCTCTCTTCTAACTATTGATGACTAGAGATGAGCGAGCACCAAAATGTTCGGGCGCTCGCTATTCGACCCGAGCTTTTTGTAATGTTTGAGAGCTCTGTTTGAGTAACGAAGCATTTTTCAATGGACTCGCTGGGCGCTGAGCTTTTTCTCTCTCTCTCCCCCCCCCCCCCCACCAGACACTGCTGCATACGTGCGTACGCTTGGCACGTCACAGCAAGAAGTGGTAAAGTGGGGAGGAGCCATAATGTTTCCTCGAACACGGCATGGTGCTTGCTCAAGTAACGAGCACCATCAAGTATGCTACTACTCGAACGAGCATCAAGCTCGGACGAGCATGTTCGCTCATCTCTATTGATGACCTATCCTCGGGATAGGCTATCAATAGCAGATTGGTGGGGGGCCACCACCTGGGGCCAAAGGCAATCAGTTCTTCTCTATGGCCATCATTTCAATGCACAGAGTTGCTGTGTTGCTGAATGCAGAAAACTTTGTAGGGTATGTGAGTGGCATGGCCTTGTATTGCATGCTAAGTCCCATCCATTTCAACATGCTATTGTTGACCTATCATTTTTAAACACAGAAACAAATTTTTTGCACAGTAACCATTAGGCCACCTTCACAGATAGCAAATCTGCTGTGGGCTTTCTGCAGTGAAAAACCTGCAGCAAAAATGCAGAAAATTTGAAATGGCAAAATCTACACCTACATAATATGGATTTTGCTGTGGAGTTTGCTGTTAATTGCCTTGCAGATTTGCCATATTTCAGGGGTTGAAATTTGCAACATAAATAGGTACTATAAATAGGTCTGCTGTGGATTTAGAATCTGCAACTTGTTTAAAAAATGCTATGGATTCAGTGCAGAAATATTGTGCGTGAAGTCACCCTTAGGGCTCCTGCCTACGACCAAATATTTGCTGCGGAATACGCAGCGGGCATCATCATCAGCAAATAGTGCCCATAGCATGCTATGGAAAATTGATTCTTCCTGCACATTTGTGGAAACCAACTATGGTTTCTGCAAGCGAAGGTAAATCGCAGCATGCTCTATTTTTTTGCGGAAGCCATGTGGACGGCTTCCATTGGAGTCAATGGAAACCGTCCAATCTGCGGATCTTCTGCAATCAAATTGTAGAAAGGTAGAGAATTCCGCGTCATTGCTAGGTGATGACTCGGGAAAAGCAGAAGTTAAAAAAAATGTACTGCACATGTCCGACGGCTCGCCAAGCGGACCATCCGCAATACCGATGAAAAATGAAACTAACCAGGTATGTGCGGACACAGCAGCTCCCATCGCCATGTGCAGGTGGCCTTAGGCAAGTTAAAAAACAACTATGAAGCAACAGCAGCTGCACTATACAAAGAACCCTTATTGTAGATGCATTTACAGATTGTAGAGTATACTGCATGGTACTGTACTCTATAAACCTTCTACAATAAAATATTGGTAATAGTCATAGGTGTAAACCAAAGTTCCTCTAAGAAACCAGCTATTAGCTAAACCCGTATGTCGTCAATGGCTTAATGGAAAAGTTACATTAATAAAAACCGTTGCCTTTGAAATGGATACTTCTCAAGTATAGTAATAGCAGAACACATTAGATTAATTACTTCATGCATTATATACTTTCACCATTACATTGAAGGAAACAAAATAGCACTAGAACACTCTTGGTACAAGACAGAAGAAGAATGGATGATACAAATGTAAGGAAACATGATTTATTAATTGTTTCATGAATGTTCAGCACCAGCTATAGCACATATTCTATCATTTTAAAGTTAATCATCATCTTAACTATAGGAACAAACATATATGCCAAGACCCATCAAGACATTTTGGTTCTAAGTGTAGTGAACTTAATGTCTTGTGAAAATAATTGTACTTCAGGGAAATTAATTGATTACGCGAAAGCTTAGCTTAATCTTGTCAGAGAATAAAACTTAATGAAAGAACAAATGGAGATATCACCCCTTAAAATACTGTATCTGTGGGAATTCACCACCCTTCTTCAGTGCAATTGGGTAGTACAGACCATTCTAAGGCATAGTCTCAGAATCCTGCAGAATCAGAATTGTAAATATCAATGTAGAACTATATATAAAAAGTTTCTTTGTGTATGTATCTATAGAACATCACAATTAATACTTTGAAACCAAAGGGATCATGAATGGTACCAAAAGAAAATTGTCTTGCTAAGCAGCCCTAAACTCATATGCAAATGAAAGGGTCTAGTTTAGGATATGTTTTTTAAGGTTTGGTCGTGGGATGGTCAGAATGCCAAATCTCGTGTATTGTTTACACAGGAACAGTGGGTAACCCATGTGAAGAACTATGTCTGGGAATACAGCTCATGCCATTCAGTCCCATGTGATGCAATAAAAAGAAGGCTACATAGGGAAACATGAGAGATACAAAAAAAAAATCGCACATCGCAGAAAGATAGAGTATGCTGCGATTTTTTTCTTCTTTCAACATCGCATAGGTAAAAACATTGCTAATGGGAATGAAAGCATTGTAAATCATTGGTTTCCTATTCTGCTTTTATACTGACTCTCATATCAGGCGAAAATCGCGCGATTTTCTCACTCGTGTGAAACCACCCTTAGGGCTCAGTCAGACGAGCGTGTGCTGGTGCGTACAGAAGTGCACATAAAATTCATTGAATTCATTGAATGGCCGAGCACTGCCTGTGATTGGCTTAGTGCTGTGACCAGTCACAGGCAGCCCTCAGCTGTCATTCAATGAATGCTCAGCCAATCAGATACAGCCCTTACAGCAGGCAGGGATTTTAAATGTTTAAATATCTTTTTATTTTTTCTAACAATAAAACTTTTTAAAACTCATTTAAAATTTCTTTTTTTAGTCCCCATAGGGGACTTGAACTTGCAATTGTTTGATTGCTCCTGCAGTATAATGTACTATGTTAGTATTGACAGACAATCAGCCATGGCAGCACTTGGAGTCTCATGAGGCACAGAGTCTTAAGGCAGCAGAAATGCAGTCCTAAGATCTTGTTCTCAACCTGAAGGTTGTGAGTTCAATCCCCACGTGGTTCAGGTAGCTGGCTCAAGGTGGACTCAGTCAAGATCGATAAAACCCAGCTTGGTGGGGAGTAATGAATAAATTACTTGAAAGCACTGCGGAATAAGTTCGCGTTATACAGATCTAACATATTTTTCTATTTTGGGGCCTTGAGAAGGCACCAGGCTGCCATGGCAACTGAACATCCCCATCTCTTTCAGGACCGAGTGGGGGTTTAAATGCCATATTTAGAAATGGCAGCAGCATTTACAGGTTTAACAGCTGTGATCAGTGTTAACACTGCAACCTGATGTTGTTGGGTATCAGCTGTGAGAAATAACTGGTATTGTGTGGAGTGGGATCGGCTCCCAATCTCCCTTCATACAAAGCCGGAATGCACAGGACACAAATGTACGTCCTATGTTGTTAAGGAGTTAATGGGAACCTGGCAGGTACTTAAGGTTGTGCTCACGGAGGGCAGCATATTATAGTAACAGATATGCTTATTTCAGTGGTGAAAACATTATGAAGAACTTACAACTGGTTTCTGTATGTTTCTGCACCTCTCAGCAAGAGTTGAGTCTAACTTACTTATGAGGACCTAGTAGCCCTGCCGACCTACACTAACAGACAATCTTCTATCTATTACACTGCATAGACTGAAAGTTGAAATAGAATCACCGAGGGAACCACTAAATAATAAATAAAATTTAACCTTTATTGATATAAATTTAAAAATATGTATACATAGGGCGTGATCAATCCTTAATAGGTATAGTGCCTGTCAAAACCGATCGGCACCGTCCATAAAATATGATGCCTAGGACAGGTAAGGTGTATTAATCTCCATTCACTTATATAATTATCACGGAAGGGATTTTCCACACTACCGATGCTCTCTAGGTGTGGATTCACCATGCACAAATATCCACTATTAGTCTGATGGTCTTATTTAGAACCACTATAGGATTACTCGTGGTACATATGAATAAAATGACCAATCCAAAATGTGATCAAGATGAGATAAACCGTATAATCACAGAGTGGTTGAGTACTGGATAAAGGCATTCATAGGGCACTTTGCGATTTTTACCTATCTCGGCTATATGCATAAACAGATGAATAATGATGCATATGCTCCAATAGAGATATTAGTGACCCTGTCGCTCTATCCCTATTTTGGTAAATATCCGTGACTATAGTATGGATGAAGAAATTCCTTATGGTGGAGTAGTGTTATGGATACGCGCATTAATGTAGTGCACGAAATCCTCCACTACAGATATAACTGCCTTGATAGCAGAAAAGTATATAACAATTGTCCCAGGCGTCAATCTATATAGTGTATACTGTTAGTTGCGATGTACTTCTAACAGTGTGTATACACCATGCTGCATAAGTGCTTATTCTTATTTCAATTTTATTGAACAAGCACCAAGTACCAACAACAGTGGTTACTGAGAGTAATGTTCAGAGCCAAGTAACTCTAACTGTTAGTGGATTATAGAATATCAAAGGAGGATCTAGTATGAAAGGCAGGACTGATAAAATAGTCCAGCAGTAGCCTAACACCTGATCCTCCACTAAGGCCCGTTTAAACGGCATACGTAGACCAGCATCAAAGGCAGAACTGGTGATGCAATTCAGAAATGCCTGATAGTTGGTTTACTAATAGCCAGTATCACTCACTTAGCACAGTAGTGAACTACCACAGGCAATTAGCCTATGAGGAGTCTTACTACTAATTGCTAAATCAAATAGAACCATCAATAAAACCATCTACGCGTTTCAACAGCTTAGTTTAACAAGCTGTATCATCAGGATGGTATAGTATTATGCAATCAAGATAAAGAGATTGCATACACAATTCAGCCATGTCCTGCACCAGTCATAGATATATAACTAAGTGCAACACAAGCTAAGTTTTGAGATGGTATACTAAGGTGCAATCAGATGGAACAATTGCATCTAAGATTCAGCTAAGTAAGGCATTAGTCATAGATATGACAGACTGTGCCATAGACATAGCTGATGTTGAGCAAGTAGCGAGGTGAACAGCCTAACGGGCTGTGTTAAACTGAGCAGCAATGGTCAGTAGCCTGATGACAGGGCTTATAAAGACCAAACCACGCCTCCCTGTATGGAGGGCTCGTCCCCGTTCAGCCAATCTGCTTCATAGCTTCCCAGCACTCAATTTACCGAGATCTCGCGATAGTTGAGATCCCGCGCATGCGCAGACGCGCACAGCGTCCGTGGATGCCAACCAACGCCAACCAGCGGTCCGGAGGGCGCCGTGGCATCGGGGCACTGCGCAGATCAAGCGCATGTAGTGTGGAAGGGAATGCGAGGCACAATAAAGCCCAAACCAGGGCGATATCACCAACAGGTGTAATAGTAAATATGACTATAGGAAATGGATAGGATAAATCTATAACGTATAAGGAACAGATGTTTAAGGCATATACTGATGTATGGAAGAGGGTAAGTATAGGAATATGTGGATAACAGCTAACATGAACAGTATAGCAGAGATGGTACAAGGCATAAGACTAATGCAACGCATGGAGATGGTTATAGCCTCTTTGGGGTAGTGTATAAGATATATGTATACATGATATATAGTGATTAACACCATGAACATAATTATTAGACACCCATCTATATTGACCACAATCATATACTGATAGTTAGTTGTATATGTTTATAACCATATTAGTTTATTTAGCACTTACCGAACAGCATAGTAGATTGGTACAACCGGTACCTCTATAAAAACCGGGATATATCCCCTGAGCTGTAAATATGTGGTACTAAATATAAATGTGGTCAATAGAACATACACCATAAGGTGCTGAAAGGGCACATGGAGATGGCTATAAGATATATGTATACATGATATATAGTGATTAACACCATGAACACCATGAACATAGTTATTGGACACCCATCTATATTGACAACAATCATATACTGATAGTTAGTTGTATATGTTTATAACCATATTAGTTTATTTAGCACTTAACAAACAGCATAGTAGATTGGTACAACCGGTACCACTATACAAAACCAGTGATATAACACCTGAGCTGTGAATATGTGATATTAAATATCAATGTGGTCAATAGAACATACACCATAAGGTGCTGAAAGGGCGCATATATATTAACCTTATAACACTATTCACATGATGCACTTATATAAATGCAGCAAACGATAGCTGATCATTCAAGCCCTTTGGACTGCAGCAATCCAAACGGTGAATCCACCGTGTCTCTTTCTGTAGCAACAACCTGTCCACGTTGCCCCTTCTACCATTAGGTCTGATAATTTCAATTCCTTGAAACTGAATACAATCCGGGTTATTGTTATGTACATCACGCACATGTACTGCCAGACTCGTCTTCTCTCCTCGGTTGATGGTACCGATGTGCTCTAGTACACGTCTACGTAGTTGGCGGATGGTTTTGCCTACGTAATCCAAGGGGCATGGGCAGGTCGCTTTATATATTACTCCACTAGATCTACAGTTGATAAAATCCTTTATTTGATACGTCAGACCTGTGGCCGAACTGGAAAAATTCCCACCCCTTTTGATGTACTTGCATGCTTTACAGCCAGCGCACCTGAATGTACCCTTAGGAGGATCCGAGCCAAGCCATGTTTTCGTAGATGTAAGTGCCGAAAAATGACTATGGACAAGTCGGTCCTTCAAATTGCGGCCCCGCTTGTAAGTGATCAAGGGTTTATTTGGAAGATGTTCCATCAGATCGGGATCTTTGCACAATATATGCCAGTATTTATCCAAAATCCGTCTGATTTCATTGGATTGGTCGTCATAGGTGCCGATAATACGGATCTTTGCATCACCGTCAGCTCTCTTTCTTGGTTTCAGACAGTCCTCCCTCTTTAAGCTCTTAGCATGTATGTTAGCTTTATCCACTACCTCCTCAGGGTAACCACGATTAATAAATCTACGGCTCATTTCCTTAGATTTAATCAGGAAGTCATCGTCCGAGGAACAGTTACGCCGTGTGCGAATTAACTGTCCCTTCGGTATACCACATTTAAGGGGGGTAGGATGGTGGCTCTGCCAATGCAAAAGAGTATTTGTTGCTGTCGCTTTTCGAAATATTGATGTTTGTAGAGATCCGTTTGGCATTTTAGTTATGACGAGATCCAAAAACGTGATTTTGGACAGATTAATTTCGGCCGTGAAGTACAATCCTAGATCATTTTTGTTCAGATGACTAACAAATGTATAGAAGTCATCTATTTCACCAGTCCAGAGGATAAGCACATCATCAATGAAACGGACCCAAAGATCGATAAATGGGGTCCAAGTCTCATTGTTCTCACTAAACACGGTGGTCTCCTCCCACCAGCCCAGGTATAGGTTGGCATAGCTGGGGGCACAAGGGCTCCCCATAGCCGTACCCCTGAGCTGGTGGAAGTACCTCCCCTCGAAGAGGAAGTAGTTTTTCGTGAGAACAAAGGACAACAAAGACATTAGCAAGTTGTTATGCTGTTTCAGATGTGTACCTCTCTGGTTCAAATAATATTCTACGGCCTTCAATCCCCCACTGTGTGGTATCGAGCTGTATAGCGCCTCAACGTCGAGGCTTGCCAGTTTTGCGTTCGGGGGTAGGACTATATCCTCCAATTTTTTAAGGACATCCGTAGTATCCTTAATATAGGCCGGTAGTGATTCAACAAAAGGTCTTAATGCAATGTCTAGGTAAGTACTGATACCTTGCGTCAGGCTGTCATTGCCTGCAACAATGGGTCGGCCTTTTACAGGAGTCAAGCCTTTATGAATCTTCGGTAAGCCGTAAAAAGTCGCTATTTGCGGTGTTGAGGAGAATAAATATTGAAATTCTTTATCATCAATTAGATCATCCGTTTTCGCCTGCATCAAAATATTCCTAAGCTCAGTGAGAAAAACATCAGTAGGGTCTTCTTTCAGGATCTGGTAATTAGATTTATCCAATAGTATCCTGAGGCACATTTCCCTATATGCATCACGGTCCATCAGGACTATATTGCCCCCCTTATCGGATGGCTTAATAATTATGGTTTCATCCCTCTCGAGCGTTTGGAGAGCCATTTTTTCATCAACAGTGAGATTTTGATGCTTAAATTTCTTTTCTTTAGATAACCTCTCAAGGTCCTCAGTCACCATGGTTTCAAAAATCTCTATATACGGAGAATCCCCGGATGGGGGTAAACTCGTATTTTTTGACTTGAGGGTGGTGAAAGGGCCCTTACTAGGATCTCTCATATTCTCGTTTTCCAACGCTTCCAAAGCCTGAAGGGCTTCCAGGTCCTGATGGTCCAGACCCATATCTGCACATTTCTTTCTATCACGAATAGCAAAGAACTTCTTCCATCGCAGTTTTCTTAAAAATAGTGCGATATCTTTCGTCCATTCAAACAGACAAAACTTATTGGTGGGGATGAAAGATAGACCCTTCTTAATCACTGATTCTTCTTGTTTTGTTAAGCTTCTGGATGATAAATTGATGACTTGCAGTTCATTCTCATTAGTAGTTAGCTCAGCGACATTTACGGCATTATCTCTCTCGGACGTCAAAGATGTTACGTCTGATGGTAAGTAGACATTTCTATTGGGCCCCGATTCCGCGTCATATAATGAGTAATGGGTTGCCCTAAAAAATGACTCTCACCATTATTACCTCTTCCTCTGCCCCTAGTTCTCACTCTCTGGCCTCCTCTACCCCTCCTTCTATCACTGTGACCCCCTCGCTTAGAATAATCATGGGTTGAGTGTTCACTTTCGGACGAACTTAGTTCGCTTTCAGTCGGTGGTCTGACTTCGTATGCTCTATTTTCTATGAAGTCTCGCAGGTCTCTTTGGTATTGATTATGTTTGCGCTCCTTAAGGAACCCAGTGTATCTTTCTATTGTCAGTTTTAAGGAGTTCTCTCTTTTTTCATAGTCCGTTTCGGCAGAGAACTTCTTTCCTTCTTTAATTAATTCCTCAAGGGCTTTTCCTGCTTTCTCAAGGTTGATTTTTTCCTCTTCCAGGAGGAGGTTCATCAGCCTAAGCGAACTGTCCGTAGACTCCTTCTCCCATCTACTCATAAAGTCCGTGGTTCTCAGTTTAGGGGGGGGCATTATATGAATCCTGAGGCCTCTAGGGACGATTTTATTTTCCAGGTAATTGGTGAGAGCCTGTACCTCCCACCAGACTTTGACAAATTCTTTGTAAGCTCTAGTTATATTCTTAAAGGCTTGATTCAAAGAGGTAATCTGTAATGAAGTATCCATTTCCCTGTCTGAAAACACCATTTTAGCCTCCATCAGCCAGGAGGCCGTATTAATAGTACTTGATAGAAAGCCTGCCATAATAAACAAAAATCGTCACCGAGACAGAAAAGTTCCCTGAGGAACCAAAATAGAATCACCGAGGGAACCACTAAATAATAAATAAAATTTAACCTTTATTGATATAAATTTAAAAATATGTATACATAGGGCGTGATCAATCCTTAATAGGTATAGTGCCTGTCAAAACCGATCGGCACCGTCCATAAAATATGATGCCTAGGACAGGTAAGGTGTATTAATCTCCATTCACTTATATAATTATCACGGAAGGGATTTTCCACACTACCGATGCTCTCTAGGTGTGGATTCACCATGCACAAATATCCACTATTAGTCTGATGGTCTTATTTAGAACCACTATAGGATTACTCGTGGTACATATGAATAAAATGACCAATCCAAAATGTGATCAAGATGAGATAAACCGTATAATCACAGAGTGGTTGAGTACTGGATAAAGGCATTCATAGGGCACTTTGCGATTTTTACCTATCTCGGCTATATGCATAAACAGATGAATAATGATGCATATGCTCCAATAGAGATATTAGTGACCCTGTCGCTCTATCCCTATTTTGGTAAATATCCGTGACTATAGTATGGATGAAGAAATTCCTTATGGTGGAGTAGTGTTATGGATACGCGCATTAATGTAGTGCACGAAATCCTCCACTACAGATATAACTGCCTTGATAGCAGAAAAGTATATAACAATTGTCCCAGGCGTCAATCTATATAGTGTATACTGTTAGTTGCGATGTACTTCTAACAGTGTGTATACACCATGCTGCATAAGTGCTTATTCTTATTTCAATTTTATTGAACAAGCACCAAGTACCAACAACAGTGGTTACTGAGAGTAATGTTCAGAGCCAAGTAACTCTAACTGTTAGTGGATTATAGAATATCAAAGGAGGATCTAGTATGAAAGGCAGGACTGATAAAATAGTCCAGCAGTAGCCTAACACCTGATCCTCCACTAAGGCCCGTTTAAACGGCATACGTAGACCAGCATCAAAGGCAGAACTGGTGATGCAATTCAGAAATGCCTGATAGTTGGTTTACTAATAGCCAGTATCACTCACTTAGCACAGTAGTGAACTACCACAGGCAATTAGCCTATGAGGAGTCTTACTACTAATTGCTAAATCAAATAGAACCATCAATAAAACCATCTACGCGTTTCAACAGCTTAGTTTAACAAGCTGTATCATCAGGATGGTATAGTATTATGCAATCAAGATAAAGAGATTGCATACACAATTCAGCCATGTCCTGCACCAGTCATAGATATATAACTAAGTGCAACACAAGCTAAGTTTTGAGATGGTATACTAAGGTGCAATCAGATGGAACAATTGCATCTAAGATTCAGCTAAGTAAGGCATTAGTCATAGATATGACAGACTGTGCCATAGACATAGCTGATGTTGAGCAAGTAGCGAGGTGAACAGCCTAACGGGCTGTGTTAAACTGAGCAGCAATGGTCAGTAGCCTGATGACAGGGCTTATAAAGACCAAACCACGCCTCCCTGTATGGAGGGCTCGTCCCCGTTCAGCCAATCTGCTTCATAGCTTCCCAGCACTCAATTTACCGAGATCTCGCGATAGTTGAGATCCCGCGCATGCGCAGACGCGCACAGCGTCCGTGGATGCCAACCAACGCCAACCAGCGGTCCGGAGGGCGCCGTGGCATCGGGGCACTGCGCAGATCAAGCGCATGTAGTGTGGAAGGGAATGCGAGGCACAATAAAGCCCAAACCAGGGCGATATCACCAACAGGTGTAATAGTAAATATGACTATAGGAAATGGATAGGATAAATCTATAACGTATAAGGAACAGATGTTTAAGGCATATACTGATGTATGGAAGAGGGTAAGTATAGGAATATGTGGATAACAGCTAACATGAACAGTATAGCAGAGATGGTACAAGGCATAAGACTAATGCAACGCATGGAGATGGTTATAGCCTCTTTGGGGTAGTGTATAAGATATATGTATACATGATATATAGTGATTAACACCATGAACATAATTATTAGACACCCATCTATATTGACCACAATCATATACTGATAGTTAGTTGTATATGTTTATAACCATATTAGTTTATTTAGCACTTACCGAACAGCATAGTAGATTGGTACAACCGGTACCTCTATAAAAACCGGGATATATCCCCTGAGCTGTAAATATGTGGTACTAAATATAAATGTGGTCAATAGAACATACACCATAAGGTGCTGAAAGGGCACATGGAGATGGCTATAAGATATATGTATACATGATATATAGTGATTAACACCATGAACACCATGAACATAGTTATTGGACACCCATCTATATTGACAACAATCATATACTGATAGTTAGTTGTATATGTTTATAACCATATTAGTTTATTTAGCACTTAACAAACAGCATAGTAGATTGGTACAACCGGTACCACTATACAAAACCAGTGATATAACACCTGAGCTGTGAATATGTGATATTAAATATCAATGTGGTCAATAGAACATACACCATAAGGTGCTGAAAGGGCGCATATATATTAACCTTATAACACTATTCACATGATGCACTTATATAAATGCAGCAAACGATAGCTGATCATTCAAGCCCTTTGGACTGCAGCAATCCAAACGGTGAATCCACCGTGTCTCTTTCTGTAGCAACAACCTGTCCACGTTGCCCCTTCTACCATTAGGTCTGATAATTTCAATTCCTTGAAACTGAATACAATCCGGGTTATTGTTATGTACATCACGCACATGTACTGCCAGACTCGTCTTCTCTCCTCGGTTGATGGTACCGATGTGCTCTAGTACACGTCTACGTAGTTGGCGGATGGTTTTGCCTACGTAATCCAAGGGGCATGGGCAGGTCGCTTTATATATTACTCCACTAGATCTACAGTTGATAAAATCCTTTATTTGATACGTCAGACCTGTGGCCGAACTGGAAAAATTCCCACCCCTTTTGATGTACTTGCATGCTTTACAGCCAGCGCACCTGAATGTACCCTTAGGAGGATCCGAGCCAAGCCATGTTTTCGTAGATGTAAGTGCCGAAAAATGACTATGGACAAGTCGGTCCTTCAAATTGCGGCCCCGCTTGTAAGTGATCAAGGGTTTATTTGGAAGATGTTCCATCAGATCGGGATCTTTGCACAATATATGCCAGTATTTATCCAAAATCCGTCTGATTTCATTGGATTGGTCGTCATAGGTGCCGATAATACGGATCTTTGCATCACCGTCAGCTCTCTTTCTTGGTTTCAGACAGTCCTCCCTCTTTAAGCTCTTAGCATGTATGTTAGCTTTATCCACTACCTCCTCAGGGTAACCACGATTAATAAATCTACGGCTCATTTCCTTAGATTTAATCAGGAAGTCATCGTCCGAGGAACAGTTACGCCGTGTGCGAATTAACTGTCCCTTCGGTATACCACATTTAAGGGGGGTAGGATGGTGGCTCTGCCAATGCAAAAGAGTATTTGTTGCTGTCGCTTTTCGAAATATTGATGTTTGTAGAGATCCGTTTGGCATTTTAGTTATGACGAGATCCAAAAACGTGATTTTGGACAGATTAATTTCGGCCGTGAAGTACAATCCTAGATCATTTTTGTTCAGATGACTAACAAATGTATAGAAGTCATCTATTTCACCAGTCCAGAGGATAAGCACATCATCAATGAAACGGACCCAAAGATCGATAAATGGGGTCCAAGTCTCATTGTTCTCACTAAACACGGTGGTCTCCTCCCACCAGCCCAGGTATAGGTTGGCATAGCTGGGGGCACAAGGGCTCCCCATAGCCGTACCCCTGAGCTGGTGGAAGTACCTCCCCTCGAAGAGGAAGTAGTTTTTCGTGAGAACAAAGGACAACAAAGACATTAGCAAGTTGTTATGCTGTTTCAGATGTGTACCTCTCTGGTTCAAATAATATTCTACGGCCTTCAATCCCCCACTGTGTGGTATCGAGCTGTATAGCGCCTCAACGTCGAGGCTTGCCAGTTTTGCGTTCGGGGGTAGGACTATATCCTCCAATTTTTTAAGGACATCCGTAGTATCCTTAATATAGGCCGGTAGTGATTCAACAAAAGGTCTTAATGCAATGTCTAGGTAAGTACTGATACCTTGCGTCAGGCTGTCATTGCCTGCAACAATGGGTCGGCCTTTTACAGGAGTCAAGCCTTTATGAATCTTCGGTAAGCCGTAAAAAGTCGCTATTTGCGGTGTTGAGGAGAATAAATATTGAAATTCTTTATCATCAATTAGATCATCCGTTTTCGCCTGCATCAAAATATTCCTAAGCTCAGTGAGAAAAACATCAGTAGGGTCTTCTTTCAGGATCTGGTAATTAGATTTATCCAATAGTATCCTGAGGCACATTTCCCTATATGCATCACGGTCCATCAGGACTATATTGCCCCCCTTATCGGATGGCTTAATAATTATGGTTTCATCCCTCTCGAGCGTTTGGAGAGCCATTTTTTCATCAACAGTGAGATTTTGATGCTTAAATTTCTTTTCTTTAGATAACCTCTCAAGGTCCTCAGTCACCATGGTTTCAAAAATCTCTATATACGGAGAATCCCCGGATGGGGGTAAACTCGTATTTTTTGACTTGAGGGTGGTGAAAGGGCCCTTACTAGGATCTCTCATATTCTCGTTTTCCAACGCTTCCAAAGCCTGAAGGGCTTCCAGGTCCTGATGGTCCAGACCCATATCTGCACATTTCTTTCTATCACGAATAGCAAAGAACTTCTTCCATCGCAGTTTTCTTAAAAATAGTGCGATATCTTTCGTCCATTCAAACAGACAAAACTTATTGGTGGGGATGAAAGATAGACCCTTCTTAATCACTGATTCTTCTTGTTTTGTTAAGCTTCTGGATGATAAATTGATGACTTGCAGTTCATTCTCATTAGTAGTTAGCTCAGCGACATTTACGGCATTATCTCTCTCGGACGTCAAAGATGTTACGTCTGATGGTAAGTAGACATTTCTATTGGGCCCCGATTCCGCGTCATATAATGAGTAATGGGTTGCCCTAAAAAATGACTCTCACCATTATTACCTCTTCCTCTGCCCCTAGTTCTCACTCTCTGGCCTCCTCTACCCCTCCTTCTATCACTGTGACCCCCTCGCTTAGAATAATCATGGGTTGAGTGTTCACTTTCGGACGAACTTAGTTCGCTTTCAGTCGGTGGTCTGACTTCGTATGCTCTATTTTCTATGAAGTCTCGCAGGTCTCTTTGGTATTGATTATGTTTGCGCTCCTTAAGGAACCCAGTGTATCTTTCTATTGTCAGTTTTAAGGAGTTCTCTCTTTTTTCATAGTCCGTTTCGGCAGAGAACTTCTTTCCTTCTTTAATTAATTCCTCAAGGGCTTTTCCTGCTTTCTCAAGGTTGATTTTTTCCTCTTCCAGGAGGAGGTTCATCAGCCTAAGCGAACTGTCCGTAGACTCCTTCTCCCATCTACTCATAAAGTCCGTGGTTCTCAGTTTAGGGGGGGGCATTATATGAATCCTGAGGCCTCTAGGGACGATTTTATTTTCCAGGTAATTGGTGAGAGCCTGTACCTCCCACCAGACTTTGACAAATTCTTTGTAAGCTCTAGTTATATTCTTAAAGGCTTGATTCAAAGAGGTAATCTGTAATGAAGTATCCATTTCCCTGTCTGAAAACACCATTTTAGCCTCCATCAGCCAGGAGGCCGTATTAATAGTACTTGATAGAAAGCCTGCCATAATAAACAAAAATCGTCACCGAGACAGAAAAGTTCCCTGAGGAACCAAAATAGAATCACCGAGGGAACCACTAAATAATAAATAAAATTTAACCTTTATTGATATAAATTTAAAAATATGTATACATAGGGCGTGATCAATCCTTAATAGGTATAGTGCCTGTCAAAACCGATCGGCACCGTCCATAAAATATGATGCCTAGGACAGGTAAGGTGTATTAATCTCCATTCACTTATATAATTATCACGGAAGGGATTTTCCACACTACCGATGCTCTCTAGGTGTGGATTCACCATGCACAAATATCCACTATTAGTCTGATGGTCTTATTTAGAACCACTATAGGATTACTCGTGGTACATATGAATAAAATGACCAATCCAAAATGTGATCAAGATGAGATAAACCGTATAATCACAGAGTGGTTGAGTACTGGATAAAGGCATTCATAGGGCACTTTGCGATTTTTACCTATCTCGGCTATATGCATAAACAGATGAATAATGATGCATATGCTCCAATAGAGATATTAGTGACCCTGTCGCTCTATCCCTATTTTGGTAAATATCCGTGACTATAGTATGGATGAAGAAATTCCTTATGGTGGAGTAGTGTTATGGATACGCGCATTAATGTAGTGCACGAAATCCTCCACTACAGATATAACTGCCTTGATAGCAGAAAAGTATATAACAATTGTCCCAGGCGTCAATCTATATAGTGTATACTGTTAGTTGCGATGTACTTCTAACAGTGTGTATACACCATGCTGCATAAGTGCTTATTCTTATTTCAATTTTATTGAACAAGCACCAAGTACCAACAACAGTGGTTACTGAGAGTAATGTTCAGAGCCAAGTAACTCTAACTGTTAGTGGATTATAGAATATCAAAGGAGGATCTAGTATGAAAGGCAGGACTGATAAAATAGTCCAGCAGTAGCCTAACACCTGATCCTCCACTAAGGCCCGTTTAAACGGCATACGTAGACCAGCATCAAAGGCAGAACTGGTGATGCAATTCAGAAATGCCTGATAGTTGGTTTACTAATAGCCAGTATCACTCACTTAGCACAGTAGTGAACTACCACAGGCAATTAGCCTATGAGGAGTCTTACTACTAATTGCTAAATCAAATAGAACCATCAATAAAACCATCTACGCGTTTCAACAGCTTAGTTTAACAAGCTGTATCATCAGGATGGTATAGTATTATGCAATCAAGATAAAGAGATTGCATACACAATTCAGCCATGTCCTGCACCAGTCATAGATATATAACTAAGTGCAACACAAGCTAAGTTTTGAGATGGTATACTAAGGTGCAATCAGATGGAACAATTGCATCTAAGATTCAGCTAAGTAAGGCATTAGTCATAGATATGACAGACTGTGCCATAGACATAGCTGATGTTGAGCAAGTAGCGAGGTGAACAGCCTAACGGGCTGTGTTAAACTGAGCAGCAATGGTCAGTAGCCTGATGACAGGGCTTATAGAGACCAAACCACGCCTCCCTGTATGGAGGGCTCGTCCCCGTTCAGCCAATCTGCTTCATAGCTTCCCAGCACTCAATTTACCGAGATCTCGCGATAGTTGAGATCCCGCGCATGCGCAGACGCGCACAGCGTCCGTGGATGCCAACCAACGCCAACCAGCGGTCCGGAGGGCGCCGTGGCATCGGGGCACTGCGCAGATCAAGCGCATGTAGTGTGGAAGGGAATGCGAGGCACAATAAAGCCCAAACCAGGGCGATATCACCAACAGGTGTAATAGTAAATATGACTATAGGAAATGGATAGGATAAATCTATAACGTATAAGGAACAGATGTTTAAGGCATATACTGATGTATGGAAGAGGGTAAGTATAGGAATATGTGGATAACAGCTAACATGAACAGTATAGCAGAGATGGTACAAGGCATAAGACTAATGCAAACGCATGGAGATGGTTATAGCCTCTTTGGGGTAGTGTATAAGATATATGTATACATGATATATAGTGATTAACACCATGAACATAATTATTAGACACCCATCTATATTGACCACAATCATATACTGATAGTTAGTTGTATATGTTTATAACCATATTAGTTTATTTAGCACTTACCGAACAGCATAGTAGATTGGTACAACCGGTACCTCTATAAAAACCGGGATATATCCCCTGAGCTGTAAATATGTGGTACTAAATATAAATGTGGTCAATAGAACATACACCATAAGGTGCTGAAAGGGCACATGGAGATGGCTATAAGATATATGTATACATGATATATAGTGATTAACACCATGAACACCATGAACATAGTTATTGGACACCCATCTATATTGACAACAATCATATACTGATAGTTAGTTGTATATGTTTATAACCATATTAGTTTATTTAGCACTTAACAAACAGCATAGTAGATTGGTACAACCGGTACCACTATACAAAACCAGTGATATAACACCTGAGCTGTGAATATGTGATATTAAATATCAATGTGGTCAATAGAACATACACCATAAGGTGCTGAAAGGGCGCATATATATTAACCTTATAACACTATTCACATGATGCACTTATATAAATGCAGCAAACGATAGCTGATCATTCAAGCCCTTTGGACTGCAGCAATCCAAACGGTGAATCCACCGTGTCTCTTTCTGTAGCAACAACCTGTCCACGTTGCCCCTTCTACCATTAGGTCTGATAATTTCAATTCCTTGAAACTGAATACAATCCGGGTTATTGTTATGTACATCACGCACATGTACTGCCAGACTCGTCTTCTCTCCTCGGTTGATGGTACCGATGTGCTCTAGTACACGTCTACGTAGTTGGCGGATGGTTTTGCCTACGTAATCCAAGGGGCATGGGCAGGTCGCTTTATATATTACTCCACTAGATCTACAGTTGATAAAATCCTTTATTTGATACGTCAGACCTGTGGCCGAACTGGAAAAATTCCCACCCCTTTTGATGTACTTGCATGCTTTACAGCCAGCGCACCTGAATGTACCCTTAGGAGGATCCGAGCCAAGCCATGTTTTCGTAGATGTAAGTGCCGAAAAATGACTATGGACAAGTCGGTCCTTCAAATTGCGGCCCCGCTTGTAAGTGATCAAGGGTTTATTTGGAAGATGTTCCATCAGATCGGGATCTTTGCACAATATATGCCAGTATTTATCCAAAATCCGTCTGATTTCATTGGATTGGTCGTCATAGGTGCCGATAATACGGATCTTTGCATCACCGTCAGCTCTCTTTCTTGGTTTCAGACAGTCCTCCCTCTTTAAGCTCTTAGCATGTATGTTAGCTTTATCCACTACCTCCTCAGGGTAACCACGATTAATAAATCTACGGCTCATTTCCTTAGATTTAATCAGGAAGTCATCGTCCGAGGAACAGTTACGCCGTGTGCGAATTAACTGTCCCTTCGGTATACCACATTTAAGGGGGGTAGGATGGTGGCTCTGCCAATGCAAAAGAGTATTTGTTGCTGTCGCTTTTCGAAGTCCTTTGTTCTCACGAAAAACTACTTCCTCTTCGAGGGGAGGGTACTTCCACCAGCTCAGGGGTACGGCTATGGGGAGCCCTTGTGCCCCCAGCTATGCCAACCTATACCTGGGTGGTGGGAGGAGACCACCGTGTTTAGTGAGAACAATGAGACTTGGACCCCATTTATCGATCTTTGGGTCCGTTTCATTGATGATGTGCTTATCCTCTGGACTGGTGAAAATAGATGACTTCTATACATTTGTTAGTCATCTGAACAAAAATGATCTAGGATTGTACTTCACGGCCGAAATTAATCTGTCCAAAATCACGTTTTTGGATCTCGTCATAACTAAAATGCCAAACGGATCTCTACAAACATCAATATTTCGAAAAGCGACAGCAACAAATACTCTTTTGCATTGGCAGAGCCACCATCCTACCCCCCTTAAATGTGGTAATACCGAAGGGACAGTTAATTCGCACACGGCGTAACTGTTCCTCGGACGATGACTTCCTGATTAAATCTAAGGAAATGAGCCGTAGATTTATTAATCGTGGTTACCCTGAGGAGGTAGTGGGATAAAGCTAACATACATGCTAAGAGCTTAAAGAGGGAGGACTGTCTGAAACCAAGAAAGAGAGCTGACGTGTGATGCAAAGATCCGTATTATCGGCACCTATGACGACCAATCCAATGAAATCAGACGGATTTTGGATAAATACTGGCATATATTGTGCAAAGATCCCGATCTGATGGAACATCTTCCAAATAAACCCTTGATCACTTACAAGCGGGGCCGCAATTTGAAGGACCGACTTGTCCATAGTCATTTTTCGGCACTTACATCTACGAAAACATGGCTTGGCTCGGATCCTCCTAAGGGTACATTCAGGTGCGCTGGCTGTAAAGCATGCCAAGTACATCAAAAGGGGTGGGAATTTTTCCAGTTCGGCCACAGGTCTGACGTATCAAATAAAGGATTTTATCAACTGTAGATCTAGTGGAGTAATATATAAAGCGACCTGCCCATGCCCCTTGGATTACGTAGGCAAAACCATCCGCCAACTACGTAGACGTGTACTAGAGCACATCGGTACCATCAACCGAGGAGAGAAGACGAGTCTGGCAGTACATGTGCGTGATGTACATAACAATAACCCGGATTGTATTCAGTTTCAAGGGAATTGAAATTATCAGACCTAATGGTAGAAGGGGCAACGTGGACAGGTTGTTGCTACAGAAAGAGACACGGTGGATTCACCGTTTGGATTGCTGCAGTCCAAAGGGCTTGAATGATCAGCTATCGTTTGCTGCATTTATATAAGTGCATCATGTGAATAGTGTTATAAGGTTAATATATATGCGCCCTTTCAGCACCTTATGGTGTATGTTCTATTGACCACATTGATATTTAATATCACATATTCACAGCTCAGGTGTTATATCACTGGTTTTGTATAGTGGTACCGGTTGTACCAATCTACTATGCTGTTTGTTTAAGTGCTAAATAAACTAATATGGTTATAAACATATACAACTAACTATCAGTATATGATTGTTGTCAATATAGATGGGTGTCCAATAACTATGTTCATGGTGTTCATGGTGTGTTATGTATCACTATATATCATGTATACATATATCTTATAGCCATCTCCATGTGCCCTTTCAGCACCTTATGGTGTATGTTCTATTGACCACATTTATATTTAGTACCACATATTTACAGCTCAGGGGATATATCCCGGTTTTTATAGAGGGTACCGGTTTGTACCAATCTACTATGCTGTTCGGTAAGTGCTAAATAAACTAATATGGTTAAAACATATACAACTAACTATCAGTATATGATTGTGGTCAATATAGATGGGTGTCTAATAATTATGTTCATGGTGGTTAATCACTATATATCATGTATACATATATCTTATACACTACCCCAAAGAGGCTATAACCATCTCCATGCGTTGCATTAGTCTTATGCCTTGTACCATCTCTGCTATACTGTTCATGTTAGCTGTTATCCACATATTCCTATACTTACCCTCTTCCATACATCAGTATATGCCTTAAACATCTGTTCCTTATACGTTATAGATTTATCCTATCCATTTCCTATAGTCATATTTACTATTACACCTGTTGGTGATATCGCCCTGGTTTGGGCTTTATTGTGCCTCGCATTCCCTTCCACACTACATGCGCTTGATCTGCGCAGTGCCCCCGATGCCACGGCGCCCTCCGGACCGCTGGTTGGCGTTGGTTGCATCCACGGGACGCTGTGCGCGTCTGCGCATGCGCGGGATCTCAAACTATCGCGAGATCTCGGTAAATTGAGTGCTGGGAAGCTATGAAGCAGATTGGCTGAACGGGGACGAGCCCTCCATACAGGAGGCGTGGTTTGGTCTTTATAAGCCCTGTCATCAGGCTACTGACCATTGCTGCTCAGTTTAACACAGCCCGTTAGGCTGTTCACCTCGCTACTTGCTCAACATCAGCTATGTCTATGGCACAGTCTGTCATATCTATGACTAATGCCCTTACTTAGCTGAATCTTAGATGCAATTGTTCCATCTGATTGCACCTTAGTATACCATCTCAAAACTTAGCTTGTGTTGCACTTAGTTATATATCTATGACTGGTGCAGGACATGGCTGAATTGTGTATGCAATCTCTTTATCTTGATTGCATAATACCCTATACCATTCCTGATGATACAGCTTGTTAAACTAAGCTGTTGAAACGCGTAGATGGTTTTATTGATGGTTCTATTTGATTTAGCAATTAGTAGTAAGACTCCTCATAGGCTAATTGCCTGTGGTAGTTCACTACTGTGCTAAGTGAGTGATACTGGCTATTAGTAAACCAACTATCAGGCATTTCTGAATTGCATCACAGTTCTGCCTTTGATGCTGGTCTACGTATGCCGTTTAAACGGGCCTTAGTGGAGGATCAGGTGTTAGGGCTACTGCTGGACTATTTTATCAGTCCTGCCTTTCATACTAGATCCTCCTTTGATATTCTATAATCCACTAACAGTTAGAGTTACTTGGCTCTGAACATTACTCCTCAGTAACCACTGTTGTTGGTACTTGGTGCTTGTA